>NC_061841.1:2539376-2554376 GCF_019202785.1 Penaeus chinensis
GAGAAAGAGAGAAATTTAAATGTTTTAACAGAATAAAGAGCAGAGCAAGAGAGTTTTCAATAAGCACATATTTTTCCTGCAACAAGATGTCCTTCGCAGTAACCCGCATATGAAGGAATGGTTTTTGATACAGTGAACAAGGTAGAATAACAAAATGAGAAATTAATGACAGAAAAAAAGCAGCTAACATAAAAGAAAAGAAGAGAAGAAGAAGAAGAAGAAGAAGAAGAAGAAGAAGAAGAAGAAGAAGAAGAAAAACAAATACTAACAACAGAAATATTGATTTAATGAAGAAAATTCATGTTTTAGTCTATAAGATTTCACAAGAAACAGTATAACGATATCTTATCTCCAATCAACGTATTTATTACACCTCACAATACAAGTCAAATCATAGCACGTAGATAGGTTAAATTCATACAGAGATTAATATGAACTTAAGGTATCTTAAGAAATGTATTTTCTCTCTAATTTTACTCAGAGAGCGAATGTGTTCACCGTATAGAAATATATCTTGACTCTGCCAAATTTCTGACAGTATCCGAATATAAATCAATGTTGTTATTGTTACTGTTATCATTATCATCAAAATAATGCTAATAATCACTACAATTACGATTCCTACTATTACCTTTACATTCTTACTGTCACAATCATAATCATCATCTTCATTCATTTTAAGCATATCTTATCATAACAATCATTGACTGATCATATTATCATGCTCTGGTGCTTTAGTATGCATCTTATTTATCATCATACGTATTTAAAAAAAAAAAAATTATTCGTCCTTTAACACTTTAAACATCTCATTATTCATCTTATCCAAGTAATCGGTTCCTGAGTGTACAGTCCGACTGGAGGGTTCGTGATCTATCATTATTTATTGGAGAGTTGAGGTGAATTGTTCTAATGGTTGCTGGTTACCTGTTGCGCGCCGTCTGGGGGGTTTGGTGTATACGGGTTTTGGTTAGTAATGGTTTTGGGGGGGTGGTAGAGGGGGGCGATTGGGGTGGGGTGGGTTGAGGGTAAGTGGTTGAGGAGGTTGGTTGGTATTGGGGGAGGTGGGTGGGGTGGAGGTGGTTTGGATGGGTATGTGTGGGGGATGGTGTGGGGAATGGATTGTGGGTTGGGGGTGTGGGGTTGGTTGGGGTGTGGGTGAGTGTGATGTTGATTTGAGGAGTGTTGTGATAAGGGTGTTTTAGTGCGGAAAGAAGGGGGGGGGGAGGGGGAAGTGGGTGAGAAGGGGGGGGGGAGGGGGAGATGGAAGGGGAGGGAAGGAAAGAGAAGGGCAGTGGGGAGAGAGAGAAAGGGAGAGGGAGAGAGGTAGAGAGAGAGAGAGCAGGTAGAGAGAGAGAGAGAGGGTAGAGAGAGAGCGAGGGAGAGAGAACGAGAGAGCGAGAGAGAGAGCAGAGAGAGGAGGCGAGCGAGCGAGAGAGAGATGAGAGAGTGAGAGAGAGAGAATGAGGAATAGGAGGTGGTGTAAGGAAGGGAGGGGAGAGTGAACAAGGTAGTGTGGAAAGAGATGGGAAAGGTGAGGGGAAAGGTAAAAAAATGGAGGAGGGGGGGACGGGGGAAAGGAGGAGAATGAATAAAGGGTGAGAGAGGAGGAGAGAGAATGAATAAGAGGGTGAGAGAAGGAGGAAGGAGCGAGAATGAATAAAGGGTGAGAGAAGGAGAGGAGAGAGCTGAATAAAAGGTTGAGACGGAGGGGCGCAGAAAGTGAGGGTGAGGGGAGCGGGAGAGATTACTAAGTGAAGCGCGGGGGGAGGGAGGAACTGATAAAGGGGGAGAAAGGAAAGGGAAAATGGAAAAAAGAGGGTGAGGGGGGAGGGGGGAAGTAAAGGGGGAGAAGGGGAAAGGGGAGGGGAAAAAGGGGGGGAAAAAGGGAGGGGAAGAAAAATTGGGAACAAGGGGGGGGGCTTCCCCTCTCGCCATCACCCTCCTCCCTCTTTCTTTTCTTCCTCCATCCACCCCTTTTTCTCTCTCTTCCCTTCTTCCATTCCACCCCTTTTTTTCTATTCTCTTTTTCTCTCCATCCCCCCTTTATCTCTCTTTTTTCCTCTTCATCCACCCTTTATTTTCCTTCTTTCTCTCTCCATCCCCCCTTTAAACTCTCCCTTTTTCCCCTTTTTCTCCATCACCTTTATCTCTCTTTTTCCCTTTTTCTCCCTTTCCCCCCTTTACTTCCTTTCCTCTCTCCATCAAACCCCTTTTTTTTCTTTCTTCTCTTCCATCCACCCCTTTACCTCCCCTTCTTCTCTTCTCTCTCCATCCACCCCTTTATCTCTCACTCTTCCTTCTCTCTCCATCCACCCCTTTCTTCTCCTTCTTCTTCTCTCTCCATCCACCTCTTTATCTCTCCTTCTCTTCTCTCTCCATCCACCCCTTTATCTCTCCTTCTTTCCTTCTCTCTCCATCCACCCCTTTCTCTCTCCTTCTTTCCTTCTCTCTCCATCCACCCCCTTTCTCTCTCCTTCTTTCCTTCTCTCTCCATCCACCCCTTTCTCTCTCCTTCTTCCTTCTCTCTCCATCCACCCCTTTATCTCTCCTTCTTCTCTTCTCTCTCCATCCACCCCTTTATCTCTCCTTCTTCTTCTCTCTCCATCCACCCCTTTATCTCTCCCTCTTCCCTTCTCTCTCCATCCACCCCTTTATCTCTCCTTCTTCCTTCTCTCTCCATCCACCCCTTTATCTCTCCTTCTCTTCTCTCTCCATCCACCCCTTTATCTCTCCTTCTTCTTCTCTCTCCATCCACCCCTTTATCTCTCCTTCTTCTCTCTTCTCTCTCCATCCACCCCTTTATCTCTCCTTCTTTCCTTCTCTCTCCATCCACCCCTTTATCTCTCCTTCTTCCTTCTCTCTCCATCCACCCCTTTATCTCTCCTTCTTCTCTTCTCTCTCCATCCACCCCTTTATCTCTCCTTCTTCTTCTCTCTCCATCCACCCCTTTATCTCTCCTTCTTCTTCTCTCTCCATCCACCCCTTTATCTCTCCTTCTTCTTCTCTTCTCTCTCCATCCACCCCTTTATCTCTCCTTCTTTCCTTCTCTCTCCATCCACCCCTTTATCTCTCCTTCTTCCCTTCTCTCTCCATCCACCCCTTTATCTCTCCTTCTTCCTTCTCTCTCCATCCACCCCTTTATCTCTCCTTCTTCTTCTCTCTCCATCCACCCCTTATCTCTCCTTCTTCTCTTCTCTCTCCATCCCACCCCTTTCTCTCTCCTTCTTCTCTTCTCTCTCCATCCACCCCTTTATCTCTCCTTCTTCCTTCTCTCTCCATCCACCCCTTTCTCTCTCCTTCTTCTCTTCTCTCTCCATCCACCCTTTATCTCTCCTTCTCTTCTCTCTCCATCCACCCCTTTATCTCTCCTTCTTCTCTTCTCTCTCCATCCACCCCTTTATCTCTCCTTCTTCTCTTCTCTCTCCATCCACCCCTTTATCTCTCCTTCTTCTCTTCTCTCTCCATCCACCCTTTATCTCTCCTTCTCTTCTCTCTCCATCCACCCCTTTATCTCTCCTTCTTCTTCTCTTCTCTCTCCATCCACCCCTTTATCTCTCCTTCTCTTCTCTCTCCATCCACCCCTTTCTCTCTCCTTCTTCTTCTCTTCTCTCTCCATCCACCCCTTTATCTCTCCTTCTCTCTTCTCTCTCCATCCACCCCTTTATCTCTCCTTCTTCTCTTCTCTCTCCATCCACCCCTTTATCTCTCCTTCTCTTCTCTCTCCATCCACCCCTTTATCTCTCCTTCTCTTCTCTCTCCATCCACCCTTTATCTCTCCTTCTCTTCTCTCTCCATCCACCCCTTTCTCTCTCCTTCTTCTTCTCTTCTCTCTCCATCCACCCCTTTATCTCTCCTTCTCTCCTTCTCTCTCCATCCACCCCTTTATCTCTCCTTCTCTTCTCTCTCCATCCACCCCTTTATCTCTCCTTCTCTCTTCTCTCTCCATCCACCCCTTTATCTCTCCTTCTCTTCTCTCTCCATCCACCCCTTTATCTCTCCTTCTTCCTTCTCTCTCCATCCACCCCTTTATCTCTCCTTCTTCTCTTCTCTCTCCATCCACCCCTTTATCTCTCCTTCTTCTTCTCTCTCCATCCACCCCTTTATCTCTCCTCTTCTTCTCTTCTCTCTCCATCCACCCCTTTATCTCTCCTTCTTCTTCTCTCTCCATCCACCCCTTTATCTCTCCTTCTTCTCCTTCTCTCTCCATCCACCCCTTTCTCTCTCCTTCTTCTCTTCTCTCTCCATCCACCCCTTTATCTCTCCTTCTTCTCTTCTCTCTCCATCCACCCCTTTATCTCTCCTTCTTCTTCTCTCTCCATCCACCCCTTTCTCTCTCCTTCTTCTCTTCTCTCTCCATCCACCCCTTTATCTCTCCTTCTTCCTTCTCTCTCCATCCACCCCTTTATCTCTCCTTCTTCTCCTTCTCTCTCCATCCACCCCTTTATCTCTCCTTCTTCTCTTCTCTCTCCATCCACCCCTTTATCTCTCTCTTCTCTTCTCTCTCCATCCACCCCTTTATCTCTCCTTCTTCCCTTCTCTCTCCATCCACCCCTTTCTCTCTCCTTCTTCTCCTTCTCTCTCCATCCACCCCTTTATCTCTCCTTCTTCCTTCTCTCTCCATCCACCCCTTTATCTCTCCTTCTTCCTTCTCTCTCCATCCACCCCTTTATCTCTCCTTCTTCCTTCTCTCTCCATCCACCCCTTTATCTCTCCTTCTCTTCTCTCTCCATCCACCCCTTTATCTCTCCTTCTTCCTTCTCTCTCCATCCACCCCTTTATCTCTCCTTCTTCTCCTTCTCTCTCCATCCACCCCTTTATCTCTCCTTCTTCTTCTCTCTCTCCATCCACCCCTTTATCTCTCCTTCTTCTCTTCTCTCTCCATCCACCCCTTTATCTCTCCTTCTTCTCTTCTCTCTCCATCCACCCCTTTATCTCTCCTTCTTCCTTCTCTCTCCATCCACCCCTTTATCTCTCCTTCTTCTCTTCTCTCTCCATCCACCCCTTTATCTCTCCTTCTTCCCTTCTCTCTCCATCCACCCCTTTATCTCTCCTTCTTCCGTTCTCTCTCCATCCACCCCTTTATCTCTCCTTCTTCCCTTTCTCTCCATCCACCCCTTTATCTCTCCTTCTTCCCTTCTCTCTCCATCCACCCCTTTATCTCTCCTTCTCTTCTCTCTCCATCCACCCCTTTATCTCTCCCTCTTCCCTTCTCCCTCCATCCACCCCTTTATCTCTCCTTCTCTTCTCTCTCCATCCACCCCTTTATCTCTCCCTCTTCCCTTCTCCCTCCATCCACCCCTTTATCTCTCCCTCTTCCCTTCTCTCTCCATCCACCCCTTTATCTCTCCTTCTTTTCTTCTCTCTCCATCCACCCCTTTATCTCTCCTTCTTCCGTTCTCTCTCCATCCACCCCTTTATCTCTCCTTCTTCTCTTCTCTCTCCATCCACCCCTTTATCTCTCCTTCTTTCCTTCTCTCTCCATCCACCCCTTTATCTCTCCTTCTCTTCTCTCTCCATCCACCCCTTTATCTCTCCCTCTTCCCTTCTCCCTCCATCCACCCCTTTATCTCTCCCTCTTCCCTTCTCTCTCCATCCACCCCTTTATCTCTCCTTCTTCTCTTCTCTCTCCATCCACCCCTTTATCTCTCATTCCTCTCTTCTCTCTCCATCCATCCCTTTATCTCTCCTTTCCTTCTCTCTCCATCCACCTCTTCATCTTTGATTCTTTCCTTTTTTCTCCATTTATGCCTTTATCAAAAAAAAATAAGGTGTCTCACATCATTCGCTCATTTGTATAGTCTAATAGGCTATTTTCCTGTAACTGCCTCGTTTCAGACAAGCACCATTAAATTTAAACAGACAAACACGCACATACCCATACACACACACATACACAGGCGCGCGCAATCATACACATGCATCCAGACACACATGTATACACGTACTCACACACACACATACACACACACTCACACATATACACACACACGCACAAACACACACACACACACACATACACACACACACACACACACACACACACACACATACACACACACACACAATGTACAGTCACGTGTGTACATACGATGAAAACGAAATCCCCATCCCCCCATCTCCCCCCCCCCCCCACCCCACCCTCATCACATAACTGCATATAACGGGCATTACCAGTCTTCACTTTAACGAAGTTTTAGCCAGTAACTTCAGATAGTTAAAGCCTTTTTTTTTCTTTTTTTTTGAAGGAGTCTTTAAATAACATTGATGGCTGTAGTTGATTTTGCAACGAGGTCAGGAGTTTGGAAGCTGTATTCAAAATTTCAAAAAAGAAAAACGAAGAAGAGGAAGGAAGGAGAAGAAGAAGAAGAAGAAGAAGAAGAAAAAGAAAAAGAAAAGGAAAAACGAAGAAGAGGAAGCAGAAGACGAAGAAGAAGAAGAAGAAGAGGAAGAAAAAGAAGAAGAAGAAGAAAAAGAAAAACGAAGAAGAGGAAGCAGAAGAAGAAGAAGAAGAAGAAGAAGAAGAAAAAGAAGAAGAAGAAGAAGAAAAAGAAGAAGAAGAAGAAGGAGAAGAAGAAGAAGAAGAAGAAGAAGAAGAAGAAGAAGAAGAAGAAAAAGAAAAAGAAAATTAAGAAGAAGAAGAAGAAGGAGAAAAAGGAAAAGAAAAAGAAAAAGAAGAAGAAGAAGAAGAAGAAAAAAGAAAAAGAAGAAGAAGAAGAAGAAGAAGAAGAAGAAGAAGAAGAAGAAGAAGAAGAAGAAGAAGAAGAAGAAGAAGAAGAAGAAGAAGAAGAAGAAGAAAGAAGAAGAAGAAGAAGAAACAGATAGAAAAAGGAAGAGAAGTAAGAAGGAAGGATGGAAAGAAAGACAGATATAGATAGATAGAAAAATCAATAGGTAGAGAGATAGATAGATAGGTAGCTAGTTAGATAAACAGATAGATAGGTAGATAGATCGATCAGTCGATAGAGAGATAGAGAGATAGGTAGGTAGATAGATAAACAGATAGATAGCTATATAGATCGATCACTCGCTAGAGAGACAGATAGATAGGTAGACAGATCGATCGATAGATGGATGGATAGACATACAAACATATAGATAGACAGAAGTGCATAAAAACACACACAAACACACATACAGAAACACACACACACACACACACACACACACATCTATTAGGTACATCAGTAAATAAACATGTCTACAATGCCCTATGTATCATCGAAATTACAAAATTAATTCGAGTAATTCAGGTGACCAGTATCACCAATCAATAATGTTATTAATTAATTCACATCCCTTTTATTAGTAAAACAGAATATTTTGTTTCGTGCTCAACAGGTAATCAAAACATTTAATTGGATTTATCGGTATGTAATGTTAATTTTGAAAAGGCAGAAATATCTTAATAGAGGGATAAATATGGAAATAAAATTGTTGGTAGTTTTGCTGATAACGATGATAGAGATAATTAGATGCATTATAATGATGATGATGATGATAATAGTAATGATAATAGGTGCGGGATAATGATGATGACATTGAAAATAATGATAGTTATGGCGATATTACTAACGATGGTGATAATGATAATGGTAGCAAAGATAATGATAACAATAACAACAATGATGATAATAATGATGATGATGATGAAAAAATAATAATGGTAATAATAATAATAATAATAATAGTAATAATAATAAAAATAACAATAATAATAATAATAACAATAATAATAAAAATGATAATAATAATAATGATATTAATAATGATAAGGATAATAATAATGATAATAATAACAACAATAATATAAATGATAATGATGATAGTAACAATAATAATGATGATAGAAATTATGAAAATGATTATAATGATAACGGTAAGGATAGCAATAAAACTAATAGTACTGATAACGCCAATGATAATGATGATGATGATGATAATAATGATAATAATAATAATAGTAACAATGATAATAACGATACTGACAATGATTATAGAAAAATAATAAAAATAACAATAATAATGATAATAATAATCGTTATTATTATAACAACAACAGGAACGACAACAATTATTATTATAACAATAGCAGCAGCAATATATATATATATATATATATATATATATATATATATATATATATATATATTGATAATTATGATGATAATGATAATAACAGTAATAATGACAATGGTGAACATGATAACCATAATGATAATGATGATGATAATAGCAAATTCTACTTTTAATAATAATGATGATGAAAGTATTAATGATAATGATAATGCTTATAATTAGGATAACAAAATAAATAACGATAATATGTGAACGTGCGTGTGTGCGTATGTGCTGATCTGCATACACACACACAAACAGACACATGAATCTTCCTCATATACGCTTGTATACCCGAATTCTAGCCATTTTATTTCTCCAGAACAGACAGTCGCTCCGGAAGGCCTTATTTCACATGCTGTTTGAACGTCTAGCGAGAAAACGTTTACAGAACATCAAAGAGTAAAAACGTTTCGTGTTCATTGAGAGACAAAGTCACGTGCGCGCGGGGGTGTGAGAGCGTGTGAGGTGTTTTTGAGATTGGTGATGGAAGGGAAGAGAGAGGGAGGAGGAGGAAGGGAAGAGAGAGGGAGGAGCAGGAAGGGAAGAGAGAGGGAGGAGGAGGAAGGGAAGAGATAGGGAGGAGAAGGAGGAGAAGAGAGAGGGAGGAGCAGGAAGGGAAGAGAGAGGGAGGAGGAGGAAGGGAAGAGATAGGGAGGAGGAGGAAGGGAAGAGAGGGGGAGGAAGAGGAAGGGAAGAGAGGGGTAGAAGGAGGAAGGAAAGAGAGAGGGAGGAGAAGAAAGGGAAGAGATGGGGGGAGGGGGGGAGGAAGGGAAAAGAAAGGGAGGAGGAAGAAGGGAAGAGAGAGGGAGGAAGAAGAAGGGAAGAGAGGGGTAGGAGGAGGAAGGGAAAAGAAAGGGAGGAGGAAGAAGGAAAGAGAGAGGGAGGAGGAGGAAGGGAAGAGAGGGGAAGAAGGAGAGGAAAAAGGAGGAGGAGAATGAGAAGAAAAAGGAGGAGGAAAAGGAGAGGGAAGAGGCGGAGGGGAATGGGAGGTAGAAGAGGGGGAAATAAGGGAGAAGAGGGAAGGATGAGGACGTGGAAGAGAAGGAGTGGGAGGAGGAGGATAAAGGGGAGGGAGGAGAAGGAAGGGGAGGAGGAGGAGGAAGGGAAGAGAGAGGGGGGAAGAGGGAAGGGGGAGGTAAAAGAGGGTGAGAGAGAGGAGGCGGATGAGGGAGGGAAAGGAAAAGAAGGAGGAGGAGGAGGAGGAGGGAGAAGACGGACGGAGGAAGGAGAAGGGTGGGAGAAAAAGAAGGAGGAGTGAGAGGAAAAATAAGGAGGGAAAGAGAGGAAGAGAAGGAAGAACAGAATGGAAAAGAGAGAAGGGAAAGGAGCAGAAGAGGGAGAGGAAAGAGGAGGCGGGAAAGGGGGGAGGAAAGAGAAGGAAAGACGAAATGAGATGAAGGAATAAGAAGAAGGAAAGGGGGAATGAGGCATGGAGGAAGAGGAGAAGAGGAAGAAGGGATAGTGGAGAGAAAGAAGATGAAGGGGAGAAATGAGGGAAAGAATGAGGAGGGTATAGAAGAGGGAGGGAAAAGGAGGAGGAGGAAAAAGAGGAAGGAAGAAGTCAGAGGAGGCGACAGAGGAGGAGAAGGAGGAGGAGAGACAATAAATATATAGTTAAATAAGGTTGATTTAAAAACAAATATTTGATAATGACTTTATTATTATATAGCAAATATGGATAAACATATAAGTGAAAATGAATAATAATTAACGGTAAAATAATACTAGATATGTTAACAATGATGATAGATAATAGTAGTCGCAATTATGATAACATTAACAATAATGACGATAATGATAATTCCAATAATGCTGATTTTATTGATATTGACCATCGATAAGAAACTAATTGAGAATGATAATTATAATTTCACTAACAACACTAAAAGTTATAATGACTACCTTAGTATAATTTTCATACAAATAAGATCAGTTTTGAGAATTAAGATAATGATAATCAAAGGGATTTGATAATGTCAGCAATAATGATGATATGATAATAATAATACGGTTATTGATAGCAATGGTAATCATAATAAACTCAACAATGATGATACAATAGGAATTGTGATAATAAATAATAGACCTTCAAAAGTCACGCACATAAACAACAAAACCCTCCAATGAACAACAACAACCTCATCAACAACAACAACAAGAGAAACAACAACAAAAACAAGAAAAATATGCACGTAAAAAAAAAGAAAAAAAAAATGTACGTAAAAAAAGAGAGAAAAAAAAAATACACGTAAGAAATCCACGTATCCCACAAAAAACAACAACGAAATCAAAGAAAAAATATTTTATGCACGTATCTTGCAAACAACAAAAATCAAAGAAAAAAAGACTTTTATGCACGTATCCCACAGCGCCCGACGCGCATACAAGTCAAAGATAGAATAACATGAACCCTTAAACACACTGGGCTTGCATACTGGTGATGTAGGGATGTCGTAGAGTTGTCTGCAACCTCGAGTGCAACCTGCAAGCGTTAAATCTTGGATGATGACAACTGCCCTCGCTGTGTTGCAAACTGACCCGACTGCATCTGGTCTGCAACTGCCTCTGTCCGACCTGCTGTTCAGATGGCGTTGCGGTCGGGCTGCTACAGGACAAGAAAATTAACGTGTTAACTCGAGGTTTTCAGATGCATTTGTATCTGTGATAATGGGTGAGTGAATGAAGGAAGGAAGGAATTAAAAACTAAATAAACGTGCAGGTAGGTAGATAGATAGATAAATAGATAATTAGATGTGTGTATGTGAGTGTGTGCTGCGCGTCTGTGCATGTTTGTGTGTATAGATACAAGAGAAAGAGAGAGAGAGAGAGAGAGAGAGAGAGAGAGAGAGAGAGAGAGAGAGAGAGAGAGAGAGAGAGAGAGAGAGAGAGAGAGAGAGAGAGAGAAGAGAGATAGAGATAGAGATAGATAGATAGGTAGATAGATAGATAGATAGATAGATAGATAGATAGATAGATAGAGAGAGAGAGAGAGAGAGAGAGATAGAGAGAGATAGATAGATAGATAGATAGAGAGAGAGAGAGAGAGAGAGAGAGAGAGAGAGAGAGAGAGAGAGATAGAAAGACAGAGCTAGATAGATAGATACATAGATAGATAGATAGATAGAGTGAGAGAGAGAGAAACACACATACACACAGACACACAAATAAACAGACAGAGAGAAGAAACAGAAAAAAACGAAAGCAAGGGACTCAGGCTGACTATGTGGCTACAGCATTTCAAACTCACATGCCCCGTATTGTTCATGTAGTTTGACAATCTAAGAAATCATCAGCTGAAGTTAAATTACAGAAGTTGCACGGCTGTGAGAGAGCTGGGGAGAGGAGGGAGAGGGTAGCCTTGCAATATCAATGATGCAGAGCTATTGGTCGCTTAGTTGCAGAGTTGTTCGTGTAGCAGAATGAGATAAGTTTTTGAGTTTCTTAAGTAGGATGCATTATGAAAACCAAATGTGAATAATTCTTGAAAATGTTTTCTTAGAACTAGTGCATTATTTATATATTTATTATAATTATTTGAATGGATCTGCATAAAAGAAAGAGAGAGAGAGAGAGAGAGAGAGAGAGAGAGAGAGAGAGAGAGAGAGAGAGAGAGAGAGAGAGAGAGAGAGAGAGAGAGAGAGAGAGAAGAGAGAGAGAGAGGGAGAGAGAGAGAGAGAGGGAGAGAGAGAGAGAGAGAGAGAGAGAGAGAGAGAGAGAGAGAGAGAGAGAGAGAGAGAGAGAGAGAGAGAGAGAGAGAGAGAGAGAAAGAGGGAGAGAGAGAGAGAGAGAAAGTAAGAGACAAAGAGACAGAAAGCAAGAGACAGAAAGAGCCAAAAGAGAAACAAAGAAAGAGAGACGATCATAAACAAAAAACAAACACGAAACAAATCAAACAAACAGACAACCCAAACAAACAGCCAACCAACCCCAAAAAAAAAAAAGAAAAAAAGACGAAAACGCAAATACACAAACGGACCTAAAATACGGACGCCATAGGGAACACGACGAAGCCTTTGCCAACTCGAAGCTTCGGAATTCCAGCTGCAAATGACGGTGGTCGGGCGGGGGGGTGGGGTGGGGGGGTTGGTACGTCAACCTCTAGCTTCGCGAAGTTAGTTCATGGTTCAACTCACCTCACAAACCCATTGTTCGTCATCGGTAGGGTGAATATTAGACGCGGCAGATTGTTTATTAATTTTTATCATTATTATTATTTTTTTTTTTTGTGGAAGGAGGATAAGGGTGGAAGGTAGGAGGGGTGTGGGGGTTTAGGGAGGAGGGGGGTTAATTTGGGTGTTTGTCTGTTTCTCTCTGTGTTATTTCATGTGTCTGTGTGTCTATCTATCTGTGTATTTATCTCTCTATCTGTATTTCTGCTTGTCTCTAACTGTCTCTATTTGTGAAACTTCACCAAGAAATATGAAGCAGTTTTATCAGCAACTTTCATGCTTACAGATGTGATGAAGCACGTGGAGGTGGATTCTGCACACATGTAAGAAATACCCTATAAATCCTATAAGATCTCTACACCTATAAATCATACGGCAGCAGAGGACGTCTGGGTAACCGTACAAAGCAGTATGTATCCTTCCTTCCTCGTTGGCACCCTCATGACAACACAGAATCTTTTGGCTATCTTGAAAATATTTTTAGAGAAATGTCAATGATGAGAACACCTCTTTTCATCTAAGGGGATTTAAATGACGATCTGAATAAACCAAATGCAAAGTTAGATGGGAGAATTGATAAGAAATAAAGGAAAATAAAAGCTTATAAAGATGCCTACAAGGATTACAGAAAATATCAGATTATAATAACAAACAGAACCCGATATCATACTTCACACAGACGCCGTCCCATGCCACACTCCTGATCATGAACTTTTAACCATGATCTTAAATATAGAAAAAACAAAACAAAGCGAAAACAAATCACTAAAACGTCTCTCAACTTAACGCCTTACGATCCTTAGTTACTCAGCCAACATATTATAGCCAACGAATCGTCACTCTCAGGGATTTTAACAACAGATGACGTTGACAGACTACTTAATATCCTAACAGATGTGATAAAGAACGGCCTCGATGCCTCCGCTCCTTTTATAACAAATAAATGACAACATTAAGATAGATGATAGAGATGATACTCACAGTGCTCTCAAAATAAATAGATTGAATACCACATTTCAGGCTGAATATAAATAAAAGCAGAGAAATGTGAAAATAATTGTGCGAAAACCATTCATCTTAAAAATAAGTTAAACGAATGTAGAAACGATTCTGCCGAAACATGGAAGCTAGTTAATAGAATAGTGTCTAAAAACAAACATAAAAGAGACATTTCCCTAAATTCCGTAAATAGCATTTAATAGTTCTTTGCAAAAGTCAGTGGACGCACTTATGAACAGACAACCGCCTCCATATATCAACAAAACATCAATGAAACAAGGCCTATGACGAACATTTCAGACCGCAACCAATAGGAGTAGAAACAATTATCCAAACACTAAAACACTTAAGAAAGACGATACTGTGGGAGCAGATGGCACTGCACATCTTTTCACAACCAGCAATGGCATACTATCTGACTGTCATTATTGATGCATCTATTGTCATCAGTGTTTATCTCTCACTTTGGGAACATAGTATCATAACACCTGTTTTCAAATGAGGTGATAGAGACGAAATTAATAATTATCGACCCATTACTATACTTGCACTTCTTATTCAGTACGCCGACGACTCTCAATTTCTTCACGTTGCCTCTGTTAACACTCTAAATGAATTGATTGGTAAAAATAAACAAACAAACAGACCTTAACAGAAGCAAAACAATCCTTCGATATGAATGGCCCTGAAACTAAATCAACACACAAAAGAGAACACAGTTATAGATTTCCAAGGTTGCTACATCAAACCCAACCCAACAGTAAAACAATATATGGGTACGCGTAGACAGATACATGGCATTTGAGACACATATTGACCACATCTACAGAAAAGGTAATTGGCACACTGATATACATCATTCACATAAAAAATAAAATACCCACAGAAACAAGAATTGTTGTTTTGAAAACACTAGCAATTGTTATCATTAATTACTGTCTAAACATATTTGGCTATACAAACAAAACACAAATACAAAGGACACAAAAACCACAGAACTTCAGGCAAGAGTAGCACTGGGAAATGTAAATAAATAAGACCACATCACACCACATATAAACAAACTAAAATGGCTAAAAGTACAACAGAGATACAGCCATGACACATACATTCTAATCCATAAAATAATACAAGGAAATTACCCAAATTGGCTATTACCTATACAGACAACAGGTAACATAACAGGTGTCCATACAAGGCAAAATAACTCTTTAGATATCAAGAGATCGAATACAGAAACCGGGGCAAGAAATATGCAAATCCGAGGACTGGAGATCTGAAAGCAACTACCAGAAAATATTAGAAATATCTCCAACCAAAAGACATTTAAAACAAAAGAACATCTACTAAAATAACAATGACATTAGGCGTTTGAACATCAAGTCAAGCACGATATGTCAGTCACTTATGATATTAATGTTCTGTCTAATCTTGTTAAACAAGTATTGCATAGTATTTATGTATATATCTCATTACATAATATAAACATCATATATGTAAATAGAATGCCCATTGTAATTAACAGAATAAAGTGTTTTGAATTTATCTATGTCTGTCTATCTGTCTGTTTGCCCCTCCTCTCTCTCTCTCTCTCTCTCTCTCTCTCTCTCTCTCTCTCTCTCTCTCTCTCTCTCTCTCTCTCTCTCTCTCTCACTCTCTCTCTCTCTCTCTCTCACTCTCTCTCTCTCCCTCCCTCTTTTCGCAATCATTT
>NC_061841.1:2569272-2571772 GCF_019202785.1 Penaeus chinensis
CCCTTCCACCCTCCCCCCCTCCCCCGCCTCCCCTACTCTACAGAATTGGCCTCCCGCTGACTTCTAGAGACAGGAAGTGACAGACAGTAAGAAGCTTCGAGAATTTTTTTTTCACAAATCCAGATTTACGAGGGGTTTATTTTTCTTATGTAAACGGATATGATAGTTAACGCGCGCACACACATATGTACAGACACATGTACATACATGCATGCATATATATGCACACATACACACATATACACACGCACACACACACACGTGGGTACACATAAGAAAATATTTTGTATTCATGCACTCACATGCACGTGTATGTATGTGAGTATGACTGTGCGTGTATGTGTATGTAAGTGTATGTATGTGTATGTATGTATGTAAGTGTGTGTGCGTGCGTCCGTGCGTCCGTGCGTGCGTGCGTGTGTGTGTGTGTGTGTGTGCGTGTGTGTGTGTGTGTGTGTAAATATATACACATACACTATACACATATGAATACGTTCCACAACTACGCACACATACATACACACGCATACACAGACACACACAATCCTACACACGAAACTAGACCAAGGAATACGAGAAGAAAAATTTGCACAACATGACAATGAAGCTCTACATGATACGAGGGTCATTACCACATGGCTCACAGACAGACGACATAAAGCCATATCTTTATGTCTTAGTTACACAAGGGGAGAGAAGTAAACACAAGCTTTATATTGCTACAGAGATGATAATGCTTGCAAGGGAATTTGCTTCCGAAATCTTAAAGACATATGTGAAAACGTGAGTGAGTTTATGAGGGTGTAAGAGAGCATGTGATGAGTATGATTTAAAGCACAGAGCATAAATGGAAGCGCATAAAAGCCATAAAAAGCATATATAAAAGCAGACATGAGCATAGGAAAGCATAAATAAAACCAAGAGTGACTCTTTTAATAGCATAATACAAATAAAAGTGTATATGCAATACAAAATGATCCTTTAATAACATAAACAAAGGCCTAAATAAACACATCAATGAAATCTAAAAAATTACCCTTTAAGAACATAAATGAAAGCATAAGTGAAAGCACAAATAAAAGCATACACAGACCCATGAAAGCATAAGCGAAAGTAAGAAAAGCGGCATAAAAAATTAAAAACAGCACAGGAGACAACTTAGAAGATACAAGACCCTCTTAAGAGTATACACACAGGACTCATACTGAAAACAATACTGTAAGTAGAACAACGAATGGAGGAACAAGAAAACACACGAATTAAGATACATCTCTTGTTACTATATGTGCCTCGAAGTTGCAATATAGTGATAATGCCTTCTTGTTTGCTTGTTCTTCCCTTCATTGTTTAATTTGCATTATAGAAAATATAGCATGAATACATAAATAAATCACTAAACAGCATGAGAAGAAGGAAGGAATAATAGCATCTCCTATAATGATATATATATATATATATATATATATTAGACAATAGAGAAGAATATACCATAAACTTCAAAATCATAAACTATTTGTAACAAGCAAGCAAGCAAAAAAAAAAAAAAAAAAAAAAAAACAGTAAATTAGTATAACACAAAAAAGAACATGCAAAAACATATATGTAAATTTAATATATATATATATATATATATATATATATATATATAAGGCCTTACAAAATCGAAATCAAAATCAAATTGTTTCTTAAGTACAACCTGACGAGACAGTGGCATTTCGGAACGGAGAAAGGGTGCCTGGCATATGGCTCCCGAAACACACGTCGATTAAGACGATCGATTTGAAAGTGCATGGGGGGTGGGATGGAAAGAGGGAGGGAGGGAGGGAGGGAGGGAGGGAGGGAGGGAGGGAGGGAGGGAGGGAGGAAGGGAGGGAGGGAGGGAGGAGAGGAGGAGAGAAAGAGGGAGGGAGAGAGGGGAAGAGGAAGGGAAGGAGAGGAGGCGAGATGGAAAGAAGGAGGGAGGGAGGGAGGGAGGGAAGGAGGGAGGAAGGGAGGGAATAAAAAGAAGGAAGGTGTGAGGCAGGTTGAGAGGGGGGCAAAGAAGGAGGGAAGGATCCCCTCCCTCCTCCCCCCTTCCTCTCCCCGTTCCCCCTTCCCTCTTCCTCTCTCCCTTTACCCCTCCTTCTCATCCCACCTCCACCCTCCCCCTTCCTCCTCCCATCCCCCCCTTTCTCAGCAATCTCCTTCCCTCTTCATCTCCCCCCCTCCCCCTCCCCTCCTCCCCCCCTTCCTCTCCCCCCTCCCTCCTTCCACCTCCTCCTTCCTCCTCCTTCCTTCCTCCTCCTCCTCCTTCTTCCTCCTCCTCCTTCTTCCTCCCCCACCCTCTTCTCGAACACCCTGCCCACGGGATTCTACATTGTCTCCCTCTCTTTATGTAAACAAAGAGGAAGAAATATCTGGTGGAGTCCATTGTCATTATTTTTTTTTTTCTTTTCTTTTCTTTTCATTTTTTTTTTCTCGAGAGTTAATGAGTCAGGGTAAATATTTGAACGTTCCTCTT
>NC_061841.1:2576772-2586772 GCF_019202785.1 Penaeus chinensis
TGTCGTCTTGGGATTTAGGAATTGTGAATGTATGTATGTATGTGTGTGTGTGTGTGTGTGTGTGTGTGTGTGTGTGTGTGTGTGTGTGTGTGTGTGTGTGTGTGTGTGTGTGTGTGTGTGTGTGTGTGAGAAAGAGGGAGAAGGAGAGAGAGAGGGAGAGGGAAATGGAGACAAAGACAGACAAATAAACAAATAAACACACGCATATACACACAAGCCCTAAGCCCTAAACACAAACACGCAAAAACACACACACTCACAGCTAGGAAACCTACTTGTAAAGCTTAAAAGAATATACTATTATTATCATCATTATATGATAAAATAAGAAAAATATAAAACAAAATAAGATATAAATAAAAACCCAGCGAATTTTTAAAAATTTCTTATGGGAATAAAACAAAAAATAATGATAATAATAATAAAAAGAAAAATAAATAAGAATAAAAAAGAAAAGAAAATCTTACGGAGATTAAGAAAAAAGAAGATAATAATAGTGAAAATAAAAAGGAACAAATAAGAATAAAAAAGAAAAGAAAATCTTACGGAGATTAAGATAATAATAGTGAAAATAAAAAGGATAAAATAAGAATAAAAAAAGAAAAAAAAAATCTCTTATGGAGATAAAAAAAAAAAATAAAAATAAAAAAAATAAAAATAAAAAGAATGAAATAAATATGAAAAAAGAATAATAAAAGATAATAATAATACTAATAATGATAATAATAATAATAATAATAATAATAATAATAATAATAATAATAATAATAATAATAATAATAATAATAATAATAATAATAAATAATAATAATAATAATAATAATAATAAATAATAATTATAATAATAATAATAATAAATTAAAAAAGAATAAAATAAAAATAAAAACAGGAAAAAAACATCTCTTACTTAAAATTTTAAATTAAAAAAATTAGTGATATTTTTTTTTTTTCAATCAGAATGAAAAAAAAAATAATAATAAAAAAAAAAACCTCTCTCCCGAGCCAAATCCAGAAGATCACGCGAGACAAAGTTACTCCAGATCCGGCGGCTTACCTTCGCAAGTTTAATTAGTGGCGAAAAAAAAAAAAAAAAAAAAAAAAAAAAAACGAAAACGGGAGAGAGAAACTTAAGACATACTTGAGACAGTGACGGATATTTGCTTGAGACAAATACTTGGGGAGGTAAATGGAATGGCGTTTTTTTTTTTTTTTAGGGGGGAGGGTGGAAGGAGAAGGAATTCTTTTGTTTGTTTTGTTTTTGTTATTGTTGTTGTTATTGTTTTTTTTTTGGGGGGGAGGGGAGGGAGAAGGTATTCTTTTGTTTGTTTTGTTTTTGTTATTGTTATTGTTGTTATTGTTAGTAGTAGTAGTAGTAGTAAGAGCAGTTGTAATAGTAATATTAGTAGTAATGGTAATATTAGAAGTACTAGTAATAGTAGTAGTAATAGTGATAGTAGTAGGAATAGTAATAATAGTAGTAGTATCATTATTATTATCATTATCATTATCATGATTACATTCATCATCATCACCGTCATTATCATAATTTTCCTTATCATCATCTTTCTCATTATCATAACTATTACTATTACTATTACTCTCCCTCCCCCTCTCCTACTCCTATTCTCACTCGCTCTCCCTCCTCCTCTCTTCTACTCCCTCTCCCATTTCCCTTTCTCCTTCCTCCCCTCTTTCCCTTACTCTACCTTTCCCTCTCTCCCTCCCTCTTCCTCTCTCCCTCCTCATCTCTGCACCCTCTCTCTCTCCATCACTCTTTCTATCCCTCTATCCCTCTCTCCCTCCCTCCCTCCTCCTTCTCCTTCTCTCCCTCACTCCCTCTCCTCCCCCCACCCCTTCTCTCTCCCTCCCGCCTCTCTCTCCCTCTCCCTCCCGCCTCTCTCTTCCTCTCCCTCCCGCCTCTCTCTCCCTCTCCCTCCCGCCTCTCTCTCCCTCTCCCTCTCCCTCCCGCCCCTCTCCCCCTCTCCCTCCCGCCCCTCTCTCCCTCTCCCTCTCCCTCCCGCCTCTCTCCCCCTCTCCCTCTCCCTCCCGCCCCTCTCTCTCCCTTTCCCTCTCCCTCCCGCCCCTCTCCCCCTCTCCCTCTCTCCTCTATTCTCCCCAATTCCCACGACAGAAATTCAGTAGCTTGGACACGGGGAACAAAAGTGTTGTTTGTTGTCATTGGGAAAACCTTCATTTAGGTAAGTACTTCTTAAGAATCCTCCTCTGGCCGTTTGTCCTCCTCGTTTGTTTGTTTTCCTATTTGTGTTTTATTCTTCCGTATTCTTCCGTCTGTTTGTTTGTGTTTGTGTGTTTGTGTGTTTGTTTGTTTGTGTGTTTGCTTTTTTTCCTGAATGTCTCTATTCCGTTTTTTTTTTTTATTACTTTCTGTTTTTAAATACGTTTTATTGTATTTATCTCTTTTCTTTTTTTTTTTGTTTACTTGTCTTTGAAGCTGTGTTTCTATCTATTTTGTTAATCTATCTGTTTATATATTTATTATCAATAGTTACTTCATTCGTTTCCATTTATTCATGCATGCATGTACTTCTGTATTTAGTGTATTTATGTCTATCAGTCATTTAATCTATATATCTACCTCTCTATCTGTCTGTTTCCTATCCATCTATCTACTTCCTATATAGGTATCTATTTCCTACTTATCTATCTACGTATTTATGTATCTGTTTCTTATCCATCTATCTACTTATTTATGTATCTAATTCCTACCCATCTATCTACTTCCTTTTTATCTATCTATTTCCTATCTACCTGTCTATCTATTACCTATCTATCTATCTATCTGATCATTTCCTATATATCTATCAATCTATCTATTTCTCTATATATTTCCTATCTATCTACCCATACTGCCTCCACGAAGATCTCTTATTAGACTTCCTTAGTACTGAAGAAGAGGCCTATGATTTTCTTTATTTATGGAGGGGGGGGTGTGATGGGAGGGGCATGGAGGGGGGTAGGGAGGGGGGAGAGGGGGGTAGAGAGGGGGGGTAGGGAGGGGCGAGAAGGGGGAGAGGGGGAGAGAGGGGGGTAGGAAGGGGGGGAGAAGGGGGAGAGGGGGAGAGAGGGGGGTAGGAAGGGGGTAGAAGGGGGAGAGGGGGGTAGAGAGGGGGGTAGGGAGGGGGTGATAGGAGTTGTAGGAAGGGGAGGTGAAGGGGGGAGAGGGGGGCTGGGAGGGGGGTGCTGGAAGGGGGAGAAGGTGGGAGAAGGGGGAGGGAGGGGAGGCGATAGGAGGAGTAGGGAGGAGGAGAAGGTGGGAATAAGGGGGGAGAAAGGGGGAAGGGGGAGCAGGGGAGGAGGAGGGGGGGGAGGGGGAAGTAATTCCCTTATCCCTCCTTAAGCAGCCATTCCATCTTCATCGTAAACTCTTCAATATTCAATTTTTTCCCCTCTCTTTCCCTCTCTTCCCGTCTCTTTCCCTCTGTTTCCCTCTGTTTTCCTCTTGTTTATCCTCTGTTTCCCTCTCTTTCTCTCTCTTTCTCTCTCTTTTTCTCTCTTTCTCTCTTTTTCTCTTTCTCTCTTTCTCTCTCTCTCTCTCTCTCTTTCTCTCTCTCTCTCTCTCTCTCTCTCTCTCTCTCTCTCTCTCTCTCTCTCTCTCTCTCTCTCTCTCTCTCTCTCTCTTTACTTTCTTCCTCATCTGCGTCACTTCTTCGTTTATCCTCCCCTTTGTTTTGATTCTCCTTTCTTTTATTTTCTTTTTGTGTATGTGGCATTTTTTTTTTTTTTTTTCATTTTCGGATTTGTTCGTCTGTTCCTCTTTCTCTCCTCCTTTATCCCTTTTCTCTCTCGCTCATCATTATCCCTTTTGATAATCAGAACTATCATAACGGTAAAACAAAAATATTAAACCAATTACATATATATCAAAAGTATTTGCCAAAAAGCTCCTTAACAAACAGACAAACATTAACAGATATTACCTCTTTCTCTCGTTCGCCTGGCCAAGAGGCTTAATTTGCGTGTTTAAATGGCCTAAGTTGCCCGAATAAAGCCTTTTGCGTGAACCTAATTTACCGCGGCCAAATTGGACTAATTACATCTCTTTAATAAATTCTGGGTAATTCTCTAGTGACCTGGATATGTCATCTTTTCGTTTTTTTTTTTTTTTTTTTTTTTCGTTTTCGGGTTGTTGTTTTTTTCGTTTTTTTGATTCTTCTTTTTTTCGATTTTTAAAATTTTATTTTGGTTTGGGTTTTTCATCGGATCCTTTAAAAAAAAGAAGTTATTATTCATTATCCCTTCTCCCCCATATTCTCCCTCCCCCTCCTCCTCCCCCTCCACCTCCTCCCCTCCCCCCCTTTAGTCCAATGATACGAAAAAAAATAACGTTCTTTAAAAAATAACCCTCGGTAAGAAAAAAAAAAAAAAAAAAAAAATTTCTTTCGTTCTTTTCATTTCTTTCGTGGACTTGATGTTACGCGATAAATTATGAACTGTCGAGAATATTAAAGTTAATTGCGGGAGGTTCGTAATGAAAGGTGGCGAGGAGGGGGGGAGGAGGGGGGGGGGGGGGGGGAGGGGAGAGGGGGAGAGGGTTGAGCTTCGTTGGGGAGAGGGGGGGGTGGAAGAAGGAGAAGAAGGGGGAGGGGGAGGGAGTAGAGGAAGGGGAGGGGGAGGGGAGAGGGGGAGAGGTGGGGTGGGAGAAGGAGGAGGAGGGGGAGGGAGGAGAGGAAGGGGAGGGGGGCAGAAAGGGGAGGGGGGGCAGAAAGGGGAGGGGAAGGGGTTCGTAATGAAAGGTGGCGAGGAGGGGGGGAGGGGGGAGGGGGAGAGGGTTGAGCTTCGTTGGGGAGAGGGGGGGGGGAAGAAGAAGGAGGGGGAGGGAGTAGAGGAAGGGGAGGGGGGCAGAAAGGGGAGGAGAAGGGGAGAGAGGGAAGAGAGAAAACGGTGGAGAGGGTTTGAAGGAGTGGAGGAAAAGGCGAAGGAGAAAGGAGAGGAGAAAGATAGGGAAGGAAAGGGAATAGGAGAGGGAAGAGGTGAAAGAAGAGAAGGAAGGTAAAGAAGAAGACGATAGAAGGAGGAGGGGGAGGGGGAGGGGGGGAGGGGAGAGTGGAAAGGGGGGAAGGAAAGGAAAGAGAAGGAGAAAAAGAAGAAAAAAGAAAAAGAAGAAAAAGAAAAAAAAAAGAATAAAAAAAAAGCGAACATGAAATAAAACAGAAAACAGAAGAAGATAAAAGATAATAACAAGACGCAAAGAAGATAAAAACGGAAAGGAAAACAAACAGAGTACAGGTCCGCCGGGAGAAGATCTGAGCAAAGGAGAGAAGAGGGGAAGTGAGGGGAAGGAGAAGATTAGGAGGAGTGATGAGGGGAGCAAGGAAGTGGAAAAAGGGTTACGAGTGAAAGGAGGGGAGACAGAGAGTAAGAGGAGGATGAGGGGAAAGACGTGGTAGGGAGGAGGGGAGAGAGGGGGACGAGGGAGAGGCTTAGGAGGAGGAGGGAACGAGAAGGGGGGAGGGAGAGGGGAGGAGAGAGGGAGGGAGAGGGTTAAGAGTGCCACTACAGAGCCCTTCCCCTCCCCCCCTCCCCCCGCAGAGGATATTGCTGACCCCAGAGGATATTAATGATGCCTTGACGTAATATGCCTGGCCAAGATGGCGCTCAGAGGGGTGGAGGGAGGGAGGGAGAGCGGGGGGAAGGGAGGGAGAGCGAGGGGAAGGGAGAGGGAGGGAGGGAGGGAGGGAGGTGAAAGGAATGGAAAAAGAGGAGAAAAAGGATGGGAAGGGAGAGGGAGGGAGGGAGGGGAGGGAGGGAGGTGAAAGGAATGGAAAAATAGGAGAAAAAGGATGGGAAGGGAGGGAGAGGGAGGGAGGGAGGGAGGGAGGGAGGGAGGGAGGGGAAAGAATTGAGAGGGAGATGAAAGGAAGGAAAAAAAGGGGAGAAAAGGGATGGGAAGGGAAGGGGAAAGGAGGGAAGGGAAAGGAGGAAGAAGGGAAAGGAGGAAGAAGGGAAAGGAGGAGGAAGAGAAAGGAGTGGGAAGGAAGGGAAGGGAAAGGAGGGAGAGAAACGGAAGGGGAAGAGAAAGGCCGGGAAAGGAGGGAAACGGAAGGGAAGAGAAAGAAGTAAAAAAAAGGAGGGAAAATGAGGGGAAAGCAGGATAAAGGAATGAGAGGGATATAAAGGCAAGAGTAAAAAGGGGAGGGGAGGGGAAGGCAGAAGGTGAGGAGGAGGGGTAGGGAGAGAGAGAGAGAGGGGATGAGATTAGATGGGAGAGAGGCATCATGAGATGGAAGGGGATGAGAGAAGACAGGATTAGGTGGTGGGGGGAAGGGTGACATGGGGAGGGGGGTTGGGGGAGGGGGCGAGAGAGAGGCAGAAGTCTCATGAGGTGGGGAAGAGTTGGGGAAAGTCGGGGAGGAGTCTCATGAGGTGGGGGAGAGTCGGGGAAAGGGGAGGGAGAAGAGTCTCATGAGGTGGGGAAGAGTAGGAGAAGAGAGGAAAGGGTCTCATTGAGGTGGGAGTGAGGTGGGGAAGAGTTGGGGAAGAGAGGAAAAAGTGTCTCACGAATGGGAGAAGAGGCGAGGCGAGGGGGGGGAGAGAAGAGTTGGGGAAGAGAAGAAAGTGTGTCATGAGGTGGGGAAAAGTTGTGGAGAGGAGTCTCATGAGTTAGAAGGGAGTTGGGGAGGAGGGGGGCGGCCTTTAGACGTGGAGGAGGGGGGGGATGGGAGCTATTAGGCTAATTCCGAGACCAAATTAGGAAGCCTCAGTGTTCATTATTCAAGGTAATGAGAAAGGCTGATATTTACCCTTACTCACTGCGAACGTAATGGACAAAAATAAATCAACTTATACACCTTGCGCGCTTATATATCTAATTATCGGTTGATTGTCTGTCAGTCAATCCATGGGAAAGGAGAATCAAGATGAGAATAAACAAAGGGGAAAAGGGGGAAGGAAAACACACAAACAGAAGAGGGTTATGAGAAAAGTAAACAATGAAAACAAAAGAGCAAAACAGACAAAAACAAGAGAAAATAACAATATAAAACAAAAGTGAACAAAACAAACAAACACACAAATGAACAGATAACAGACAAACAAAAACTAAAGTGAACAATACGAACAAACAAATAAACAAATAACAAACGAACAAACCAAACAAGAACAATCAAGAAAAACAAACAAAATGAAAAAACTAAACAAACACACAACAAACATATAAAAACGATAAACAAACAAACAAGAACAAACACAAACGAAGAAAACAAAAACACATAAACAAAAAAACAAACAAGAAGAGGCAAGCAGCCCCCGGGAGGCGTCGGGAGGGCGTGACGCGTCGACCAGAATCCCGCCTCCGGGCCAGTGACGTATCGACAGGGGGAGGTCCCACGCCGCCTGACCTCTTGTGACCCCGATGACTTAGGCAGGTCACGTGCGAGGATGATGTCTCCCGAGCTCTCTTTTTTCGTTCTCAATCTCTCTCTCTCTCTCTCTCTCTCTCTCTCTCTCTCTCTCTCTCTCTCTCTCTCTCTCTCTCTCTCTCTCTCTCTCTCTCTCTCTCTCTCTCTCGCTCTCTCTCTCACTCTCTCTCTCTCTCTCCCACGCCCTGTAAAATTACAGAGGTGAGGACTTCTTTCCTGTCTCTGTCTCTGTCTCTGTCTCTGTCTCTGTCTCTGTCTCTGTCTCTGTCTCTGTCTCTCTCTCTCTCTCTCTCCTTCCCACTCCCACCCCCTCTCCTCACAATTATTCTCCGTCCTCCCCCTTTCTCTTCTCTTCCCACCCCCCACCCCCTCCGACCTCTATTCCCACATCTCTCCATCCCTCCTTCACTCACTCACTCCTCCTCCTCCTCCTCTTCCACCTCCTCCTCCTCCTCCTCCTCCTCCTCCTCCTCCTCCTCCTCCTCCTCCTCCTCCTCCTCCTCCTCCTCCTCCTCCTCCTCCTTGTCTTTCTCCTTCTCCTTGTCTTTCTCCTCCTCCTCCTCCTCCCCCTCCTCCTTCTCATTATATTTCTCCTCCTCCTCTTCCATCTCCTCCTCCTCTTCCTCTTCCTCTTCCTCTTCCTCTTCCTCTTCCTCTTCCTCTTCCTCTTCCTCTTCTTCTTCTTCTTCTTCTCTTCTTCTTCTTCTTCTTCTTCTTCTTCTTCTTCTTCCTCCTCCTCCTCCTTCTCTTCTTTTTTCTCCTCCTCCTTCTCTTCTTCTTCCTCCTCCCTCTCTTCTTCCTCCTCCTCCTCCTCTTCCTCCTCCTCTTTCTCCTCCTCTTCCTCCTCCCTCTCTTCTTCCTCCTCTTCCTCTTCTTCCTCCTCCTCCTCCTCTTCCTCTTCCTTTTTCTCCTCTTCCTCCTCCTTCTCCTCCTCCTCCTCTTCCTCCTCTTTCTCCTCCTCTTCCTCTTCCTCCTCCCTCTCTTCTTCCTCCTCTTCCTCTTCTTCCTCCTCCTCCTCCTCTTCCTCTTCCTTTTTCTCCTCTTCCTCCTCCTTCTCCTCCTCTTCCTCCTCCCTATCTTCTTCCTCCTCCTCCTCTTCTTCCTCCTCCTCCTCCTCTTCCTCCTCCTTCTCCTCCTCTTCCTCCTCCCTCTCTTCTCCTTCTCTTCCTCTTCTTCTTCCTCCTCCTCCTCCTCTTCCTCTTCCTTTTCCTCCTCTTCCTCCTCCTTCTCATCCTCTTCCTCCTCCCTCTTTTCTTCCTCCTCCTCCTCCTCTTCCTCCTCCCTCTCTTCTTCTCTCCTCCTCCTCCTCCTCCTCTTCCTCCTCCTCCTCTTCCTCCTCCTCCTCCTCCTCTTCCTCCTCCTTCTCTTCTTCCTCCTCCTCCTCCTTCTCTTCCTCCTCCTCCTCTTCCTTCTCCTCCTCCTCCTCCTCCTCCTCATCCTATTTTGGATGGCAAACCAATTATTTAGTGTTAAAAAAAACGGAGCTTGAGCGTTGCAAAGCGAGTTAAAACTTTTTAAAGGAAAATACTTTTTTTTTAAGGGAAATCTCCATTGCTTTAGGGGCTTACATGCCTTAAAACGGACTCTTGCGTGGTTTAAGGGAAGAGAGAGTGTTGTTGTGAAGATTTTTAGATGTGTTACAGGATCGTAAATTAGTTTCAAGAAGATTCGACGTATGTTTTTGTTTTTGGAGTATCTTTTCAGTACGATAAAGTTTTTTTTTTTTTTAATTTGTTTGAAATTTGTTTGAAGGCTTTTGTTTTAACTTTTTTCTTTCTTTCTTTCCTGATGTGGTTGTAATATTGTTGTTAAGGTTGTGGTTGTGAGGTTGTTATAACACGTTCTCTAGTTTAAGACTTAATCAAAGTTTATAGTTTAAAGAGTTTATATTCTTTTATAAATGAGTATTTTACCGTTGTCTGATATGTGACCAGTGCAGTTGCTATACTATTGTTGTTATTATCATGATTTAATTAATATTACAATTACTGTTACCACTACTATTACTATCACTGTTACTATTACTATTGCTATTGCTATTACTATTACTATTACTATCAATTTTACTTTTACTATTGCTAATTACTATTACTATTACTATTACTATTACTATTACTATCATTATTACTATTACAGTTACAGTTACAATCGCAATTACTATTACTACTGCTATCCCCCCCCCCCCCCCCCCATTATCACTGATAATTTCCGAAACCGAAATATCCCAAGGTTTCGTCTCGTTAGATAAGCTGGTTTCCGTCCCAATCTCTTCCGGAAGATTCTCTCCGTCGCAAATCGCATTCAACCGGATCTGACAGCCTCGTCATCAACATTAGGAGGATCAAACACCCTCGCCAACTTCTTAATCATATCAAAATGGCGTCGGGGTTCTCGCGCTTATACATCACCGTGTGCGAAACCGTGCGACACGACTTGGGGATAAATTGCAGTGCGTCAGCGCAGATGTAGCAATACCGAACGCCAATCAGAAACAAATGGGATACTATTAATGCAATGCTGAATCTTTAAAAGAAAAAAATGAAAAGAGAAGAAGGGAAAAAAAATAAGACAAGACCTGAGACGCGTTCAGATTTACGAGTGAAAGCTCTTTGTCAAACCAG
>NC_061841.1:2589272-2599272 GCF_019202785.1 Penaeus chinensis
TCTCTTCCTCTCTCTCCCTCTCTGTCTGTCTGTCTTTCTGTCTGTCTGTCTGTCTGTCTGTCTGTCTGTCTGTCTGTCTGTCTGTCTGTCTGTCTGTCTGTCTGTCTGTCTGTCTGTCTGTCTGTCTGTCTGTCTGTCTCTCTCTCTCTCTCTCTCTCTCTCTCTCTCTATCTCTCTCTCTCTCTCTCTATCTATCTATCTATCTCTCTCTCTCTTTCCTCTTTCTCTCATCTCGCCGTTGCAAGGAGCCTCTGCAACATGCTTGGTTTCGCATAGGGGGGAGGGGAAGGGAAGGGGGGGAAAGAGAGGAGAGGAGAGGAGAGTAGGGGGTTAGGGAGGGAATGGGGAGGGGGATAGAATAGGTAGGAGTGGGAGGGGAGGCGAATTGATGGAGGGGAGGGGAGGGGAGAAGAGGAGGGGAGAAGAGAGGAGAGGCAAGGGGAGGTGAGATATGGGGATCTGGAACAAGAAAAGGGGGAGAGGTTGGGGGAGGGAGGAGGAAGGAGGGGGAAGGAGATGAGGAGAAAAAGCAAAAGTATGAAGATGGAGAGAAAAAATATATAATAATCGAATATATATAGTATACAATATTATGCTAATAACATCTCAACTATAATAAACATAAACACAACAGGAGGCAAAAACTCGAATGGAAGCGAAAAAGATGTATTGATAAAGAATAGATACGAAGAAATTACGTATACAAAATCAATAGAAAAAAGGAAACAAAAATAAGCAAACAAAAATACCCACAGGTAACAAAAACAAAGAAAAACGAAAATAGAACAAAAACAAAAGCAAAAAAAAACACACCCACGAGGGAAACAAAAACAAACATTCAAAAATAACAAAACAGAATCGGAAAAAAAGAAACTCAAGAATACAATAAAACAGAAACGAAAAAAAAAAAAATACACAAAGCAAAGCAAAACAAAACTGAAACAAAATCCGAGACCACAGAATACCTCCACAAACAAAAACAAAAACAAAAATACCAACGCCAAAAATTCGAAACAACAGCAACAACAACAAAAAATCACACAAGCAAAACAAAACAAAACAAAAAGAAAAGAAAAAAAACAGAAAAAAGGCTAAAAGAAAAATTAAAACCAAAACCCAAAAATCAATTAAAAAAAACACACACAAAAACGCCCCCCCCCCCCCAAAAAAAAAAAAAAAAAAAAAAAAATCACCCGCAAAACAACGCCCTTCATCACGAAAACGGACGAAGGGGAAAACCTGGCTCCGTCTTAGGCTTAGAAAACAGACATCTTAGCAGGGAGTTGTACTTAGTCCGGCTTAAATCTGTGTTTATGCTCCGAGACGAGGGGAAAAGGTCTCAGCCTGACCTTTAGAGGGGAACTGGGGAGGGGAGAGGAGGGGAGGGGTGAGGAGAGGGAGAGAAGGAGGGAGGGACGGAGGGAGGGAGGGGGAGGGGGGGGAGGGGGAGATAGGAGGGGTGGGGAGAGAGGAAGAGGGGTAGGGGGTTCTTTAGAGGGGACTAGGGGAGGGGATGGGATGGGAGGGGGAGGTAGGAGGGGTGGGGAGAGGGGGAAAGGGATAGGGGGACCTTTAGAGGAGAATGGGGGAGGGGAGGGAGGGAGGAGGGGGAGAGGAAGACCTTAAGAGGGGAATGGGAGACGGGAGGGAGGGAGAGTGGGAGGGGGAGGTAGGAGGGGTGGGGAGAGGGGGGGTACAGGGAAGGGAGAAGGTAGTGGAAGGGAGAGTGAAGTAGGAAGGGTGGGGGGGGGGGGGAGTTAGGAGGTAGAGACAGGGGAGAGGGAAGAAAGGGGAGGAGGGGTAGGGGGAAGTTAGGGGGCATGAGAGAGGGAGGGGGGTTTGGGGCAAGGGAAAAGGGTAGGGGCAGGTTAGGGTGGGGGGAGGGGGTTGAGAAGTTCAGGGAGTAGGGGGGGAGGGGGTTGAGACAAGGGATAGAGGAGGAGGGAGAGGGGTTAAGGAGAAAGTAGGGAGGAAGAGGGAGGAGAATGGGGCAAGGAAATAGGGAGATAGAAAGGAGGAGGAGGAGGAGGAGGAGACAAAAGAAGAGGAGGAGGAAGAGGAAGAAGTAAGGAGTACAAACTCTCTTTTTTCTGTTTCGGCGACGTCTCTTCGAATTAACAAACTTTCGATACACTTTCCTCTCTTCTCTCTCTTTCTCGATTTATTTCCTCTTATCCTGTAATTTTTTAATCCGTTTTTTCCCTTTTTCTTCTCTTTCTTTCCCTTATTCTTCTCGTTCTTCTCCCATTTTCTTCTCTTTCTTCTCCCATTTTCTTCTCTTTCTTTTCCTTTTTTCTTCTCTTTCTTTCCCTTTTTCTACTTTTTCTTCTCCCTTTTTCTTCTCTGTCTTTCCCTCTTTCTTCTCTTTCTTTTCCCGTTTTCTTCTCTTTCTTTCCAGTTTTCTTCACTTTCTTCTCCCTTTTTCTTCTCTTTCTTCCCCCGTTTTTCTTCTCTTTCTTTCCAGTTTTCTTCACTTTCTTCTCCCGTTTTCTTCTATTTATTTCCCGTTTTCTTCTCTTTCTTTCCCCATTTTCTATTTTTCCTTTCCTCATTTTCTTTCATTTTATCCAGTTCCCCGTTTTCTCTCTTTCCCTCATTTTAATTCCCTTTTCTTCCCACGGAGAAGTTGCAGCGACAAGGAAGGTTAATGAACTTCTCCAGCATCAAGTCTCACGCATCAGGGGAAACTTTCTTAGATTAATACCTGTGGTAGAGAAATGCCGAAAATATATGTGTATTTATCTTTATATGTGCTTAAAATGCGTATTTATTATTTATCTTTATATGTGCTTTAAATACGTATTTTTTTTCTTTTTCTTTTATTAGAAGTAATCAAACAACCGAAGAAACATATATAGGCACGCAAATATATAAGGACGTACTTCACATACATACGTGCATGTGTGTGTGTGTGTGTGTGTGTGTGTGTGTGTGTGTGTGTGTGTGTGTGTGTGTGTGTGTGTGTGTGTGTGTGTGTGTGTGTGTGTGTGTGCGTGCGTGTGCGTGTGTGTGTCACATGTCCGTAATTTCAATATAATGTACAGCTTCAAAGTTATACTAAAATCACAATTTCCATTAATAAGTTAACAATGTAGCCCCTCCCTCCCATGAATAAACAAATACATAATCAAATAAATAAATGCACAAGCAAATAAACAAACCAAAAAATAGATGATACTGATAAGATAGACAAACGACGATAAATAACACACAAGTGATACATAAAAACGAACAAACATACACAAACAAAACGAATAAAACAAACCCAACAAACACAATAAATCAAACAAACAGACAAAGCCAACAGACAGACAGATAACACGGATGAACAATAGTCGACGCCATTCCCAAACACCCTAATTCTATCTCTGGATTAATCCCCTTTCATTGACTAGAATATCTCCGCTTTTTGGAAACTACAGCATTACCGCCTTGTGTCCGTAAGGTCGATAATGACGCGTAAACCACAGGGTATTCTCGACCTAGCGGAGGGTCGCATTTCAGTTTACAGATCTTGGAGATACTGGGGGGACGCATATACGACTCGGCTATTGTTCTTAGTTTAATGTATTGCAGCTTGTCTTTTGCAGGTTTTGGTCGTTCTCTGTCTCTCTCTCTCTCTAACTCTCTCTTCATTTGTCTCTTTCTCTTTTTCTGGTCTTTATCTCTGTCCTTGTCACTTTCTCTCTCTCCGTCTCTGTATCTCTCTCTTTCTATTATTTTTTTTTTTCTCTTTCTCTTTCTCTGTTTTTCTCTCTCTGTTCTTCTCTTTCTCAATTTCTCTTTCTCTTTATCTTTCTCTCTCTCCCCGATCGTACCTCAGCCTTTGTCTCTCCGTCTCTACCTCGCTGCTCATTCATTCTTGCAATTGATAAAATCCTTTGCAAAGTTATCTTTTCCTCGCCCTCTTGAGGTATTTCATTTCCTCTTCCAGTCTCTCCTTTTCCTAGTTTCTTTCTCCCTTTTATTTTCTCATTTCAATTTTTATCCTCTGTTTTCTTTGTTTTTCCTTTACATCTTCACACTTAAGTCTTCGCTTACGATTTTCTCTCCTTCTTTATTTCTCATTACTTTCTTAAATTCAATCTTTTAACTTTTTTCTTCGTCTTTTCACACCTAAATTTCTCTTTCCTTTGTGCACTCTACCTTCTCCCCTTCTTTCTAATTCAGTCTTTAATCTTTTATCTAATTTTTCTTTAATCTTTGTAAAACGAAAATATCTTCCTATCCTTTTCTTAACTTCCTTCTTAATTTTCCTCATTTATTTACGTTTTTTTAAATCTATTTTCACCACTATTCTTCTTTTTTTTTCCTTCTCCCATTTGTTTCCTCATTTCTGTTTCTGGTTTAATCTTCCATCTTCTTTTTCTTACCTTTCTTTCTCACTTTTTCTCATTTTCTTTTTTTCATGTTTATTATCCCTTCTTTCTTCTTCCAAAGTAGCCTCGTTATCAATTTTCTTTTCTTAGCTTTCTTCTCATTCTTTCTCTCTTTTTTCTTTATCTTTCTCTCTCCTTTCCCCCCCTTTTTACTTCCTCGTTTTCTCTTTTTCTTTATTCACGAAAAGGGGCATCGTTCCTGAACCCAATCAAGGCAGCCTCGTTGTCAGCTTTTTCTTAGATTCCTTTTATCTCTCTTTTTATCTTTTATCTCTCTTTTTTTTCTCCTACTTTCTTTTTTTCTTCATTTTTTTGTACCACGAGACGGGGCATCGTACCCAGACCCAATCAAGGCAGCCTCGTTGTCAGCTTTTTCTTAGATTCCTTCTCATTTTGTTTTATCTTTTACCTCTTTTTCCTTTCTTTCAAGGTAGCCTCGTTTTCAGGTTTTAATTTGTCATATTATTGTCGCATCTACCAATATAATATTCTCTCTCTCTCATATTTTATTCCCGCTGTCTTTCCTTTCTGCATGTGCTATCTCCTTATCTTTCTTCTCGCTTTCTCTCATTTCTCTAACCTTTAAGATCTTTTCTTCCTTTTATTTCCTCCTTTTTGTACAGCGGAAGGGGGCATTTTCCTGGACGCAATCAAGGTATCCCCGCTGTTAAAGTATCTTTATTTTCTTCAAGTACTCCTCGTCTTCCTTCTCACTTTCTCTTTAATCTTTAATCTGTTTTCTTTCTTTCATTTCTTCCTTTTTCTTCTTCCTTTTCTTTGTACAACGAAAGGGGGCATTGTACAGAACGCAATCAAGTATCTTTATTTTCTTCAAGTAGTGCTCATCTTCCTTTTCACTTTCTTTTTATTCTTTTTTTTTTTTTCTTTCTTTCATTTCTTCCTTTTTCCTTCTTCCTTTTTTTTTTTTTTTTTTTTTTTTTTTTTTTTACACCGAAAGGGGGCATTGTACAGAACGCAATCGAGGTAGCCCTGTTGTCAGGTTTCCCGTGGCGTCCGAATGCCTGAAATATGGCTTTAAACATTTTGGAATCCCATTCGAAATCCAATAATACTCGATAACTAGGATACGCTTTATCTCTCCTCGCTTCTCGGTGCTGTACATTTCCTCTTGGCTGATTGCTGACGATCGTGGCATCTGCTGACAGAGGAGGGGTGGGTAGCTGACGGTCGACGAGGACGAGGCTGACGACGGTTGAGATCCCAGGTGGCGCTAATGGTTCTATAATGGCGGTTATTGTCAGCGGCGCTCGCTCTTGTCGGAAGGCTTTGTACTTGGTGGCAATCCCCCCCCCCCCCCCCCCCTGCCTTCTGATGCTGCTTTCTGCTTCTCCTTTTCATTCTCTCTTTCTTTCGTTTATTTTCTTTTCTTTTTTTTCTCTCTCTCTCTTATTCTCTTTCCTCTCTCTCTCTCTCTCTCTGTCTCTCTTATTCTCTTTTTTTTCTCACCTATTTTTGCCGTTCATCCATTTTTTGTGTTTCTTTTAATTTATTATTTTTTCTTTCTCTTATTCCCTTCTTTCTCTTTTTTTTCTTTTCTCTTCCTCTTTCTTCCTTTTTTTGCTTCCTCTTTCTCTCTCTCATTTATTTATTACCTGTTTACGTTTTTATACATTTTTGTATCGACCTGTCAGCCTGGCTGTCTACCTATCTATCTATCTATTTTTCTATTCCTCTCTTGCTCTATCCCTTCCCATTTTTCACTACCTCCTAGTTTCCCTATTTCCCTCTCTTCATCTCTCTCTCTCTCCCCCTCCTACTCTCTCATTCTCTCTCTCCTTCCTATCTCCCTCTTCCTCTCCTTCTATCCTTCTCTCCCTTTCCCACTCCCACTCCCTCTCCCTTTCCCTCCCCTTCCCTCTCCCTCTTACACTCCCTCTCCCCTTCTCCCTCTTCATTTCCCATTCCCTCTCCCTCTCTTACCCTTTCCTTCCTTTCTCTCTCTCTCTCTCTCTCTCTCTCTCTCTCTCTCTCTCTCTCTCTCTCTCTCTCTCTCTCTCTCTCTCACACACACACACACTCTCTCTTAGCCCCCTTTCCTCTCCAATTCTCCCTCTCTCCCTCTCTTACCCTTTCCTTCCTCTCCGTCTCCCTCTCTCTATCTCTCTCCCTCTCCCTCTCTCCCTCCCCCTTCCTCTTCCTCTCCCTCTCTCCCTCCCTCTCCCTCTCTCCCTCCCTTTTCCTTTCTCCCTCTCCCTCTCCCTCCCTCTCCCTCTCTCCCTCCCTCTCCCTTGCTCCCTCCCTCTCTCCCTCTCCCTCCCTCTCTCCCTCCCTCTCCCTCTCTCCTTCTCTTACCCTTTCCTTCCTCTCCGTCTCCCTCTCCGTCTCTCCCTCCCTCTCTCCCTCTCCCTCTCTCCCTCCCTCTCCCTCCCTCTCCCTCTCTCCCTCCCTCCCTCCCTCTCCCTCCCTTCCTCCCTCCCTCCCTCTCCCTCTCTCCCTCGTGCTTGTAGAATCAATAACACCACATCTGCACTATCAAAGCGATCGAAGAGCTCAGAACTTGGCGAAGAGAACTTGAGACAGGAACGATATCACTGGATCGTACGGGACAGCAACAACTCGTGCAATTGCCAATCAACGTTGCTATCGGCTTATCCTTCCTCCTGGAGACAGATGAGGCTTGCCCCGCGCACTGTGGGAGGTCAGGCGGGGTCGCGTGAGCGGGGTACGGAGTGAGATTATTGATGGGAGGATACGAGCTTAGTTTCTTTTTTTTTTTCTTTTTCTTTCTTTCTTTCTTTTTTTTTTTTGGCGAAAAAGGAGAAGAGAGTGAAGAAGGAAGGGTTGTAAGAAAATGGGAAGGGAAGGAACGGAAATGAAGGGTTGTAAGAGAATGGGAAGGGAAGGAAAGGAAAGGAAGTGTAAGTAAAGAATAATGGAAAGAAGAGGAGGGGCGGGGTTCAGAGTGAGATTACTGGTGGGGTGTACGAGCGTAGTTTCTTATTTTGCGGCGGGAGAGGAGGGGAGAGGGAAGGAAAGGAGGGGGGTAAAAGAAAGGAAGGGAAGAGGAAGGAAGAAGGAGAAGAGAAGAAAAGGAAAGGGAATGGAAGAAAAGGGAAGAGAGCTTTAGAAAAATAAATGAAATTGAAAAGAGAACAAAAAGAGAATGGAAATAAACGTGAGGAAATGCAAGAGAAAGAAAAAAAAAAGAGAAAAGTAATGGACGGAAGATGAAAAAGCGGTGTTCAGAGAGAGATTATTGATGAGGAATACGAGCGTAGTTTCATGTTTTGGGAGGGAGAGGAGGGAGCGGAGAGAATAAAGGAAGGGAGAGGGTAAAAGCAAAAGAGGAAAAGCGGAAAAGAAGTAGAAATAAAGAAAAGAGAGTAATGGAAAGAAGAGAAAGAGGCGGGGTTCAGCGTGAGATTATTGATGGGGAATACGAGCGTAGTTTCTTATTTTTGGGGCGGGAGAGGAGGGGGCAGGGAAGGAAAATGGAGACATCGTAAGGAAATAAAAGAGAAAGAAAAGAAAAGAAAAGGAAAGAAGAAGTAACGGAAGAATGAAGAAGAGGCGGGGTTCAGAATGAGGATACTGATGTGGAATACGAGTGTAGTTTCTTGTTCTAGCGGGAGGGGGTGGGAGGGGGAAGGGGGAGGATTAAAAGAAAGGAAGACGAAGGAACGTAAGATAATGAGAAAGAGAGAAGAAAAGGAAAGAAAAATGACGGAAATAAAGCAAAGGGAATGGAAAGGAAGGGAAAAGAAATTGAGGAAAGTTAAATGAAAAGGTAAACAGTAAGAGAGAAAAGAAACATATATAGAAATAGAGGAAGGAGAAATAAGGGCTTGGAAGGAAAATAAAAAAAGTAAAAGAAGGGAGAAATAGAAGAAGAGCAGATAAGGAACCAACATCAAACATAAAACGAAAACGAAATAACCCAAACACATCACATCCTAACGTACGGCGTCTTCCCGCCAAAATTTTAAAATACGCTCGTTTTCCCTTTACTCGCCAACGAGTGATTAAGCTTTGCAATGGAATTCTCCAAAAGTAAAATAAAACAAAAATGCGAATAGCTTCTCCGGCGGTGTGATATGTATGCCAGGTGGTCCTTTACTTACTAGCGAGTATTTCTTAAAAAGTCATTTTGATATTTACATCCGGGTACAAAGCGATAGAAAACGGGGAAACACGATAAAAGTAAAAAACAATATTAATTTATCAAAGTAGGCAATAAGCTCTGAAGAATTACTCGTATTTCCTTTTTATTATTGATTTATCTTTATATCTATGACGTCACGAAAAACGGAATTCCATGTTATAAAAAGGGGTCTATGATCACCCAAGTGTTTGATCCGTCATTAGAGTTAATTATAAATTCACTTCCTCTTATGAAATAAAAAAATAAAAAATATTACACATTTTTTCAAACATGATCAGACCCAAACACACAATCAAATCGCTTAGTAAATCATCCAAAAACATCTAGTCTCCGATACCAAAGAAAAAAAACGAAATAACAGGCTGATAAGATTAATAATAATAATAATAATAATGATAAAAATAAAAATCTATATTAATTTAACTCGAAGGCGACCTCGAAGGTATTTGCAAAACTGCAGACTCACTTTCTCCATAAACCAGATAAAATATATTGCTTTTTCCTCCCCATCCCGAGGAATATCTTTCAGAGATCATAAATCTACTTCTTTACAAAAAAAAAAAAAAAAAAAAAAAAAAAAAAAAACAGCTTATGATGGTACATTCCTTCAAAAAAAAGTAATAATAATAGTTTTCTTTAACGAAAAATGGTAATAAGAAATCATTATACTCACTTTTCTGTTACATAATGAGAAACAATAGGTGATCTGCTTTTTTTTTCTAAAATAATTTCATCGTGTTTTTACGCAAAAATCCTATATACAATCTTGAAGGTTCTGTCAGTAGGAGCAAAATCCTAGATTCCGTTTGCTGAAATGAATTAGATTTTAATTCATTCCATATAAAAAAGACGAAGGTCTACTTTATAACTAAATAAAAATTACTCAAACACGATAATAATATTCTAAAACCACAAACACTCGTTTCAGAAATATTTTAAAACCACAAACACTCGTTTCAGAAATTGCAAAGTCATCTCACAATCACCTAAGATTATCATTTCAGAAATCACAATCATTTAAATTCACGAAATCCCAAACACTTCCCGCTGATCACCCAATAGACGCAACAAATCTCCTCTCCTCCCCTCTTTCCGTCGCTAGAGAATCAGATCCCCAACAGAAGCGATCGAGTCCGATGACTTGACACAGAAAACCATAAACACTTAATGAAAAATCACGGAATCCATTCATAACCGCTTAAACGTACCATTCACGAAACCACAAGGATTTTCAGAAAACGAAATCCCAAACACTTCTCACTCATCACCCAATAGACGCAACAACTCTCCTCCTCCTGCTCCTCCTTTTCCTCCTCCTCCTCCTCCACCTCCCGTCGCTAAAGGGAATCAGATCCTCGACAGAAGCGATCGAGTCCGATGACTTGACACAGAAAACCATAAACACTTAATGAAAAATCACGGAATCCATTCATAACCGCTTAAACGTACCATTCACGAAACCACAAGCATTTTCAGAAAACGAAATCCCAAACACTTC
>NC_061841.1:2616772-2619790 GCF_019202785.1 Penaeus chinensis
GCGTCCCTTGACGGAGCCCTGTATTTCACGCCCTAAACAAGTTTGTTGCGGAGTTCCGGACGGACCTTTTGTGTCTTCACATAAATACATCAACATCTTAACAAGCATTGAGGAAGAAAAAGGAGGCAGTGAGATTTTTGTTTTGTTTTGGGGGGGGTGGGGTGGGGGGTGGGGGGAAGGATGTGTGTGTGTGTGTGTATGTGTGTGTGTGTGTGTGTGTGTGTGTCTGTGTGTGTGTGTGTATGTGTGTGTGTGTGTGTGTGTGTGTATTCTCTTCCCCCTTGCCCTCTCTTCCTCCACCTCCTCCTCCTCCTCCTCATCCTCCCTCCCTCCCTCCCTCCCTCCCTCCCTCCCTCCCTCCCTCCCTCCCTCCCTCCCTCCCTCCCTCCCTCCCTCCCTCCTTCCTCGCCTCACCTCACCCAGGACGCAAGGCCAAGACGCACAGGTTAGTCCGCCAAGATCAGTTCCAAGGTATTGATCTATCGTATTTGTTATAGTTTGACAAACTTCTGGGAATAAAACTTTCGCCACTCTACATTATCCTGGCGAAGGAGGAAGGATCGTTCTGCACCGAAGTTCTTTTATCAAAACTTCAATATATAACTTCAAGGACTTTTGCGGGTGCGGAGGGGGGAAATCTGCGGAACAAAACCCAGTTTTCACTACCTCGGTGCGTCTGTGGCGAGAGTGTGAAGAAATTAAGAGAGAAGGAGAGTCCGGGGCAGCTGCGATCCACATCATACGATAACGAATTTGCTGTTCCGAAATTTGCTAGTCTTTTAAAATATTTGTTGGTGTTTTTTCTGGTTCAAATTGTGAACGTATGTAAGAATAGAACGATCATATGTGTGTATTCATCAATAAATGCATTGACACAAATATGCATAAACATGAACAAAAGAACGTAGGCACACACACACACACACACACACACACACACACACACACACACACATATATATATATATATATATATATATATATATATATATATATATATATATTTATAGGGAGAGAGAGAGAGAGAGAGAGAAAGAGAGAGAGGGGGGGGGAGAGAGAGAGAAAGATACAGATAGATAGATGAACATGAACAAAAGAGCACACACGCACACAAACACACACACACACACACACACACAGAGAGAGAGAGAGAGAGAGAGAGAGAGAGAGAGAGAGAGAGAGAGAGAGAGAGAGAGAGAGAGAGAGAGAGAGACAGACAGACAGACAGACAGACAGACAGACAGACAGACAGACAGACAGATAGATATCGAGACAGAAAGTCAACGAGCAGTACACTGACCCAAGCGCTCGGCAAGATAAAAATCTGTACGCGTCCCTCATTTAATTTCGTTGCACAGTCGCCTTTTTCTGTAAACGATCAAACTTTCTACTGAATCCAGCGTTTTAATCATTACTGAAAAGCGGCGTCGGTGTCCGCAGATTGTTTCATGTTTTAAAGCTTTGCAAAAGTAGTAGTAACAATAATATTGATAATGATATTGATAATCTATTTATAATAAATAACTGGGATAATGATGATGTTGGTAATAATAATGGCAGAAATTATTTATATTAATAATGACAACAATAATAGTACTAATAATAGTAATAATAATAATAGTAATAATAATGTCAGTAATAATAGTAGTAGTAGCAATAAATAATAATAATGAAAATGATAATAATAATAATAATAATAATAATAATGATAATAATAATAATAATAATAATGATAATGATAATGATAATAATAATAATAATAATAATAATAATAATAATAATAATAATAACAACAACAACTTTAATAATGATAACAACAACAACTTTAATAATGACAACAACAACAATAGCAACAATAACAACCCAACTTGAGAAAAATAAAATAAAACAAAACTGTACCTAATCGTCACATTTTCCAAAGCGATTAAATATTCCCGGCTTTACAATATCGGACAACAGAAAACGGGATGAAAAATGCATTGCCCTGCCTGGATTGCCATCATGTGCCTGTTTGTTTATTTATATGCAGTTTTATGCTTTTATGTTTATTATTTTTTTTTATTGTTTATTTTATTATTCATATGTTCTGTTCAAAACGGTCTTTATAGGATTTGTCTTCTCTTCTTTCTCTGTGTGTTTGTTAGTGTATTAATCTGTTTGTTTCCTTGTTTATTTTGTTTGTGCGTTGATTTGTTTGATTCCTTGTTTAATGTTTGTGCATTGATCTGTTTGATTTGTTGTTTATTTGTTTGTGTATTGATGATCTGTTTGTTTCCTTGTTTATTTGTTTGTGCATTGATCTGTTTGATTCCTTATTTGTTTATGTATTGATCTGTTTGATTAGTTGTTTATTTGTTTGTGTATTGATATTTGTTTCCTTTATTTGTTTTCTTATTATTGGCTTTTTTGTTTGTTCATTGGTTTATTTGAATGTTTGCTTGTATATTGATCTGTTTGTTTCCATGATTATTAGTTTATTTGTTTTCTTGTTTTGTGTTTACTGGTTCATGTATTTTCTTGTATATTTGTTTACTTCTTTTCTTCTTTATTTATTGGTTTGTTTGGTTTCTTGCTTATTGATTTATTTGTTTAGGTCTTTATCGATTTATTTATTTGCCTATTTGTTTTATTTGCTTATCTCTGTCTCTTTCTCTGCTTTCCTATAGCTGTATATTTTCTATCTATCTCTCTCTCTTCTCTCTCTCTCTCTCTCTCTCTCTCTCTCTCTCTCTCTCTCTCTCTCTCCTCTCTCTCTTCTCTCTCTCTACCTCTTCTTTCTTCTCTCTCATTCTCCTATTCTCCCATTCTCTCTCTCTCCTCTTCTCTCTCTCTCTTCTCTCTCTCTCTCTCTCTCTCTCTCTCTCTCTCTCTCTCTCTCTCTCTCTTCTCTCTCGTTCTCATTCTCTCATTCTCTCATTCTCTCGCCTTCTTTTTCCTTTCCTTCCATCCAAAAATCCCTACTTCCTTATATTCCTTTTTCCCTACCTATCTTCCTTCCTTCCCCTTTCTCCGTCTCAG
>NC_061841.1:2629890-2631640 GCF_019202785.1 Penaeus chinensis
GACAGGAAATTTTCGAGTTTGCCATCAGTGATAGGCTTAAGTAAAAGGGTGAAATGCACACAAATGCATAAGCCACGTGAGCTTTTCGTAATATCACTTGCCTATTTGTGGATTGCAGGATCTATACATTCATCGAAGGCACATTGGCCTAGAAATAACTTGAAATGTTACATATGAGATGTATAGTTATACGTAAGTAGATTTATAAAATATATATATACGAAAAAAAAAACACTTTACACGATAGGTTTCTTACGTAAATAGGATTTCATAGAAAACAAATATATACATGTGTAACGAATGCCATAAAATACTGGTGTTTTCATACTAGGAATTTCCTCATAACATCAGCCGTGTTTTCCAACCACCGTACCAACACGTACCTCACCATTTCCAAACGCAAAGTCCCCAGACGCACTGCTTAGTCACCAGTACCGACGTCGCAGAGAGAAGTCCCACTGGGTACACACGGGGGGAAAGTCAGCAGCGTCACCTTGCTAAGTTCCCACAGACTTTTTTTTTTTTCCTCCGTGTTTCTGCCAACTTGAGTAATGGCCGAAATTTCGAAGCAAAAGTCAGAGGGTTGAGGGTTTCGGAAGGTTTTCTTTAAGGCGCTCGGGGTTCTTGTCTAAGTGCTAGCTCGCCTCTCGATGCTTGATCAAGGATTAATTAGCATAGAGAAGAGGGAGAGGGAGAGAGGCATCGGTGAGGAAGGTGGGAAGGGAGAGGTAGAGAAGAAGGGAAGGGATAGGTAGGGAATATGGGTAGGGATGGAAGGATGGATGGCGATGAAGGATGGGTAAGGATTGGGGGGGGGGGGGGAGGAAGGATGAGAGGGGATGAAAGGATGACAGTGAATAATGGAGAGAGAGAGAGAGAGAGAGAGAGAGAGAGAGAGAGAGAGAGAGAGAGAGAGAGAGAGAGAGAGAGAGAACAGACAGAGAGACAGAAACAGACACAGATAATCGAAGAGTCAACAACACAAAAACATAAATAAATAGAATACAGCACAGGGGAAAAGATAAAATAAACAGAGAATAAAGAGAGATGGACCACTCAGACAAGCAGAGATAATCAGTCAAACAGACAGACGGAATAAAACAGGCAGATTGAGTTAACTGATCGCCATGGCTAACTGCTCTTGGACATTTAACTGCTGTGTGACTGATCAGTATTTCAAGTTATGTGACAGTCAAAGGTTTTTGGACTATTTACGTCAGCGCAATACACAGAAATTGCTGGGAAAGTGTTTAAAAGTTGATCTTTCGCATACTGATGCAGAAAATGTATTTTACTTGTAACGTTTGGTGGGGGGGGGGGTGTAATGATATAAGTGTGTTTGTGCTTGTGTATGTGTGTAATAATATCAGTGAGAGAGAGAGAGAGAGAGAGAGAGAGAGAGAGAGTGTGAGTGTATGTGTGTGTATGTGTATGTGTGTGTGTGTGTGTGAGTGTGTGTGTGTGTGCGTGTGCGTGTGTGTGTGCGTGGGTGCGTGCGTGCATGCGTGTGCATTTGCGTGCGTGAAGGAGTGTGCGTGTTTAAGAGAAATACTACCAGCTTAAGCTTGATATATCTTGCCTCATTCCTTTTCTTATGTTTTCTTCTTAGGCCAATGCTTTCAATAATTTTCTTAACTTTTATCCTACCCCAAGTTATTTTACATTTTAACCTTCTCCTTACTTGCCTCTCTAATAACTCCTCAAATTGATTATCGACCAACTTATAATGTCAATCATAATAACCCTTTCC
>NC_061841.1:2631740-2634240 GCF_019202785.1 Penaeus chinensis
TGCAAGTTCCTTTTTTTTTTTTTTTTTTTTTTTTTCTATTCAAACTCAGCGCTGGAGTGGGGGGAGTTGGGGGGGTGGGGTCTTTATCTGCTTTTTTTTTTTTTCTTCGTTTTCTCTTTTTCTATGTTTCTTATTTTTTTCTTGGTTTTCTTGTTTTTTCTATTTGTTTCTTATTTCTTCTTTTTTCTTATTTGTTTTTATTTTTATTTTTTCTTATTATTTCTTATTTTTTCTTCTTTCTCCCTATTTCGTCTTTTTTCCCCTTTTTTCTTTTTTTCTTTTTGAATATCCATTTGGATTGGATTCCCAAACACACTCCAAAAAAAAAAAAAAAAAAAAAGATAAAAACATGATCCCTATATTCATCAAAATCAAAACAAACAAAACAAAAACAAAAACAAACAAAACACCAACCAACAAACAGACAAAAAAACTAACAAACAAAAACAAGGATAATCAAACAAGCAGCAAAGAGAAAAGAGGCCGTTTTGATTAGGATTCGATTGACGATTGGAATCAGGATTAGGATCAGGTGCCGGTTAGGATTTTACGGGAATATTTTTCTTGCTGGTGTTCTATTGATTGGGATTTGGATTAGGTTGAGGATTAGGTTGAGGATTAGGATGAGGATTAGGCAGCGGTTAAGAGTTCGGGTCAAGCTTTTCGTTTGATTATCCTTGTTTTTGTTTTTGTTTTTTGTTTTTGTTTTGTTTTTGTTTTGTTTGTTTGTTTGTGTTTTGTTTGTTAAGTTTTTTGTTTTGTTTGTTTTTGTTTTGGTTGTTTGTTTTGGTTTGGATGAATATAAGAATCATGTTTTTTATTTTTTTTATTGTTTATTTTTTTTTGGGGGGGTTAGGATGTTTTTGTTTTGTTTTGTTTTGGGTTTTGGCTTCGTTGTTTTTCTTAACTAAATGACGAAAAACTCCTCGGACTATGGAGTGTATTTGTGTATACGTATATATATATATATATATATATATATATATATATATATATATATATATGTGTGTGTGTGTGTGTGTGTGTCTGTGCGTGTGTGCGTGTGTGTGTGTGTGTGTGTGTGTGTGTGTGTGTGTGTGTGCGTCTGTGCGTGTGTGTGTCTACATGTACATATGTATGCTTTTGTGTATGTGTATCCATATGTGCATCTGCGTGAGTACATGTACCTGTGTATACGTACATGAATCAACTTTATATCTACTCGCCTATTTATCTATCACCCTTCAGTAAAAAATAAATAAATAAAATAAATAGTTAAAATAAATAATAATAATAATAATGATGATGTTAAGAATAAGAATAAGAATAAGAATAAGAATACAGAAAGAGAAAATAGATAAATAAAAAATACAGAGATCGATAAAATTAAAAAAAAAAAAAAAATCCCTTATTGTCCACAAACCAAGGACAGCGAGCAGGTTTGAAAAAAAAAAAAAAAAAAAAAATCACTCAAGGATAGATATCTTCGTTCAGTCTTCCTTTTCTTCCTAAAATTCTTCCTTTTAATTTTAGGAATTGGTGGATATCCTGCGTTGCATCTTGATGTGATAGGAGGAGGAGGAGGAGAAGGAGGAGGAGGGAGAAGGAGGAAGGAGGAGAAAGGAGGGGGGGGAGGGGGAGAAAGAGGGGGAGGGAGGAAGAGGAGAAGGAGGGGAAGGAGAAGGAGAGTGAGAAGGAGGAGGAGGAGGAAGGAAGGAGGGAGGAGGAGGAAGGGGAGGGAGGAGGAAGAGGAAAGTGGGAGGGGAAGAGAAGGAGGAGGAAGGAGAGGGAGGAGGAAAGAGGGAGGTGGAGAGAAGGAGGAGGAAATAGGATGAGGAGGAAGAAGGATGAAGGTGAAAATTAAGTGGTGGAGGAGGAAAAAGGAAGAAGAGGAGAAGGAGAAAGAGAAGGAAGAGGAAGAGGAGGAAACTTGATGGATGAGGAGGAACAAGAGGAAGAGGAGGTAGAGGGAGAAAAAGAAAAAAAGAAGAGAGAGAAGAATAGTAAGAAAAGTAGATAAAAAGGGAAGAGGGTGATAAAAAAAAAAAAAAAAAAAAAAAAAAAAAAAAAACAAGGAGGAGAGAAAAAGAAAGAAAAAGTAGATGATGATGAAGAAGAAAGAAAGGTAAAAGGAGAATGAGAAGGAAAAGAAAGAAAGAAAAACTAATGAAATGAAGAAGCAGGAAAGGAAGAAGGGGAAGAAAAAGAAGAAAAAGGAAAGGAAAGAGTAGAAAGAAAGAAGAAAAAAAAGGAAAAATAATGAAATGAAAAAGAAGAAAAAATAAATGAAGAGAAATAAAGTGAAAGTGAGAAAGAGAAAAAAACGGAGGAGAGAAACAAAGAGAGAGAGAGAGAGAGAAAGAGAGAGAGAGAGAGAGAGAGAGAGAGGGAAAGAGAGAAGAAGAAGAAGAAGAAGAAGAAGAGGAAGAAGAAAGAGAAGAAGAAGAAGAATGAGAAGAAGAAGAAGAGGAAGAAAAATGAGAAGAAGAAGAATGAGAAGAAGAAGGAGAAGAAGAAGAAG
>NC_061841.1:2641740-2649240 GCF_019202785.1 Penaeus chinensis
ATTTTACCATAACTATAATTCTTTAACTATTTCTTTTAATGTTTAATTGTCTTTGTGATTGTTTTTTTCTTTTGTACATTTTCTTTTATTATAACCATCATTATTTATTGTTTATGCTATTGTTTGTGCTACGCCGACGTCCGCGGGAGTTAATGTAACCCCCACGTTCACGGTTAATAAAGGAAGTGGATACTCTGACTGTGCTTTGACTACCCTTTGGATTTACCTGTCTGGATTTTACACCGTGGATGCCGAAACAAGGTTGTACTGCCCCTTTTACTTGCCCAGGTGTATTTAGGCTGGACGTGCCATTTTACTATTTTACATTCACTGTGAACCATGTGTGCTACTTCGACTTTTACTTTTTACTTTCTCTGAATTTTACTTACTTTAATCTTGTCCTTTTACTGTTTACTCTTATTCATGCTCATACCTTTTACTGTCTTTTACTTGAGCTTTTACTTCCCTCATTTTACCTTTTACTCGTTGTATCTTAGATGTTAGTTCTTGTTATTGTTTTTAAGCCCTTCTGGCGTATTTTTATTCAGTCACAAGCCCCTCTGGCAATTGTCTTTTACTTATTAGTTTGTTTTACTTTGGTGCCTTCTGCACGGTTCTTTTTGTTCATTTTAGATTTTTGTATGTTTTTGTTAGGCTGCTTCGTATTGGTCACGCTCCTGGTAGGCCTGCATCTCCGGGGATAATTGGCTTGTGAGGTCGTGTGGGTTCTGAGCCTTCAGCCTGGTCCCCTCACCCCCTTTTTCGAGGAACGAACGGGGCCCCCTCATTTTCCTTGGCCCCTAAGCCTGAAGCTTCCCGCCTCACGGGTGGCCTCTTTTGGGTTCCTCTCTCATATAACCTTACAGGTACACCCCATTTTTGGTGGCAGCGGTGGGATCTACCAGGAGTGTATTTATGAGTTTCTCTGCTCGTTGACTAATATGAAGATTTTTTAAAGTCCAGCATTTAGCTTTTTCCTGTTAGGTTAGTTTTAGTAGTTTTAGAAGAGCCACGTTTCTTGTTTTATGTTCTGTGTTTTGTTTTATTTCAGATTGCGTAGTGTTTTAGAATTTTTTGAGCGAGGCTTTTCTCTTTCAGCATTTTATGTCTTGTTTTTTACTAATGCCCGCTCACCAGTTAGTTTTACTTTGTGGCTCTTGCTAAGTATAGGGACACTTTCATTTTACCGTGTTCTAATCTTTCTTTTTACCCCTGCTAATTTTACCTTATCCCCTGTGTACACTTGGTTCTTTGTCTTTTTTTTTTTTTTTTTTTTCGTGTTTACCCAGTTTACGGGCAGTTTGTCATTTTTAAGCTTTCATGTGCCAGCATTTGGCCTCAGTTGAACACGCATCACCGTTCACTCTGTTTTGTGGGTCAGTCAGTATCTCTGGCCCCTTTTTTTTTGTTGTTGTTTGTGATTGAGCTGTACAGCTCTTTTGTGTGGGGATTTGTTCCTTTGTTTACAGGCTCTGTACTATGCCTGGACGTGGGAGGTCTTTACGAAGCACCAAGTCATCGAGCCAGCCAAGCTCACGTACTTCTTCACCTGACCACCGTGCATCCACCCCAGTTTTAGTTCTGCAGGGTCCTAATTCCCAGGTACAGGACGCAGTAAGAGCCGTAGAGGGGGAAGTTACCATCATGGAGGAAATGCTGCAGAGGATGATGGACCTCGTTGCCCAGAACAGGGACGAACTCCTCCGCAGGATGGAGGAAATCTCTCGCAAGAGTGAGGACAGGCTACAACAACTGGAGAACCGACTTCAGGCAAGGACTGCTCCTACCGAGGCGGTGGTATCCCGCAGTAATGGGAGCCAGGTTCCCTCAGCAGCACAGCCTGAGGAACAGCCAGCGGACATTCCACTCCCTCATATTCGACCAGTCACCACACCACCTGCGGCCAGGTCTACTAACCCCATTCACCCAGCAGCTACCAGAGAAGACCTCCGGGAATGGCAGCGGCAACTGGAGGAGAGGGAGAGACGTCTGCAACTGCAAGAGCAGGCTCTTTTACAGAGGCAGCCAGATGGTCAGCAACCGCCAGTGTGCAGAAGAGGGGAAGCAGCACGGGGCGACTTAGCAGCATACCCTGGGTCCTCTTCCCATTTATGGGAGGCTAACCAGACATTCCCTGAGCCGGCCGCAAGACTGACCACACCGTCGCGCACAAGGTACGGCGAGGAGCCAGCACAAGACCACCTTCGATGCCAACCGCCTTTCAGAGATGCAATCCCGTATCTGGTGTCCCGTGACTCTATACCTCATTTTAAAGGGGAAACCTCTGCTTGTGAGCCCCTGAAAAGAAACCAGGAGGTGGAGAGCTACATTCGGGCTATTGAAAACCTGGTAAGGCCCCCAACCGATGACACATACATCCGGGCTGCAAGAGCAAGTTGTCGGGGCAGAGCGGAGACCATCATCAACTCCGAGAGTTTTGACGGGATACAGGATTGGGACACTTTCAAGCGGCAGCTGAGGCGTAAGTTCAGGGGCACGTACACTGCCTCTGATTTTTTCAAAGTGCTCTACGACCACAGCATGAGTGAAAGGCAGGCTCCAATGGACTTCTTCCTTGAGGTGGAGGCGTCGGTCTTCCAAGGCTACCGGGACCACCGAGGAGCTGTTGGAGAGCCTTCAGAGCTGATCAGGCGAGTCTTCCTTGCTGGATTACCGTCCACTCTGCGGGATCTCCTTGTTCTCAAGGATGATTGCTCGCCAATCCAGCTAGCAGAAACCGCCCAGAAGCTCTGGAACTCGAGGTATGGCATCCGGCATGGCAGCTCCAACACTCGCCATCAGTCCCCAAATGACCTGCAGGAAGAGTACCAGGTTCGATGTCGCACCCCAGACCGTCCACCCCGTGCACGAGACCGCTATGACCTATTTCCTCTAGCTGCATCACCTCCACTTGCTCGGCCTCTGTCCTCATCTCCAACATCACGGCGTAACGTGTGGTGTGAGTACCATCACAGTTCAACCCACAGCACCCGGGAATGCAGGGCTGCCGCCCGCCAACCATCACCCTCAGCCTACTCTTGTTTCCGGTGTGGTAGAACCGGTCACTTCTCTCGTGAGTGCCCCTTTCCGAGAGGCCAGGAAGGAAGGGTTCCCAGCTTCACTGGCAACTTCTCAGGAGGGAACCCACACACGCTCTATCGCAGTCCAGACAGAGCAGTTGCAAGCAGCAGCAGTGAGTACTCCAGCAGTCGGCGGACGGCCAGTCGTGGCACTCAGTGTTGATGGGAAGACTCTCCTCTGCTTCGTTGACACGGTCTCAGGTCACTCTGGTCAAGCCTAGTGCCTTGGAAGAGATTGATCCGTCAAACAAGCTCCGACATCATACTTCCAGCAAGACTCTCCAAGGTGTCTCAGGAGATCCTTTCCATCCAGCTGCAGAGGTTACGCTCTCCTTTAACATCAGCAAGGATCTCCTGTTACTTCACCGTACCATAGTAGCTGACCTTTCGTTCCACGGTGATGTACTCCTTGGGACAGACTTCTTGCGACGCCTAGACTTCACTTTACAGTCTGAAGCGGAGTCATCTCATGGACTACTGATTCTAGGAGGTTGTGAGTTGTCGCTTCTGTATACCGACGCTCATTCCCTGCAGATTAGCCTGGTTGACTTAGACCTAGCTGATCTTCCTACTGGACTCCAAAGCCCCATCCGACCATCTACTCCACCAGAAGCTGCAGTACACCTTGCACGACCTACTGAGATCCCGCCACATTCAGGTCGCTTTCTAGAAGGCTGCATCTCTCGCCTGGGACAGACAGATGGAGATGTCGTTTTAACACCTGTTGTGACTGATAAACTAACTAACCCCACCGCACCTTGTTACGACCGTCACTCGACGACGATGCTCCATATGGGCCCTGAATCACACTTCACGGCCATTAGTATTGAAACAGGGTACAAGACTTGGGACCGTCACACCTCTAGGAGAGGTCTACAGTAATCCTCAGTCCATCAAGAAGCCTGACCAGCCACGGGCACAATCAACCTTCAGGGACACAGCTGCCAGGAATCATGTACCTCCTGTCAGGACTGGCCTTGAGGAGGAACTCGATTTCACTGAGGATGGGATCCATACAGCCCCTGGGTCTACAGGTATTGCTGCTGCCGGGCAAGACAGGTGTCCCGTCAGTCCAGGAACTCCAGTAGCTCAAGGCCTGGGATGTTCATCAACCTCTGCCATGACAGAGCCAAGGTCTACATTTCAAACTGAAGAGGAGAGCACATTCACAACTGCTTCTGCCATCACAGAGCCGAAGCACTTCAATGAATCCTCCTTGTTATCTGAAGCTGTTGAACCTGAGATGGAATGGGACGATTTCTCTGCCTATTTACCAGACATTCCAGAAGAAGATTGGGATATCGAGGGTGCTTTCTTACCACCCTCTGTAGCTGTTGCCACATGCGAAGCTGTTGTAGAACCAGGTGATGACAATGAAGCTAATGGTATACCTGACCTTAGTCATTTACCAGAGCATCAGCGACTGGAACTTGACCAGCTGTTGGAGCAGTTCCAGGAGCTTTTTGATGGGGGAAAAGAGACGGTTGGCCACATACCCGGGATCCGCCATCAGATTGATACTGAGGACGCCAAACCAGTTCGTGTCCGTCAATGGAGGTTGCCACAGTCTACTAAGGACACCATCCGGCAGCAGTGTGACTCCATGCTGCGATCAGGTGTCATCGAGCCTTCATGTAGTCCTTGGCTGAGCCCAGTGGTCTTAGTTAAGAAGAAGGATGGCAGTCTTCGTTTCTGCGTTGATTATCGTGGCCTCAACGCTGTCACCAAGAAGGACACTTACCCACTTCCCAGGATCGACGCTCTCATCGACGAATTGGGTCCCACTGACACATTCACCACACTAGATGCCCGTGCAGCCTATTGGGCAGTTGAGATGGAGCCCTCTGATAGGCCCAAGACTGCCTTCTCCGATGGATACTGGCTGTTTCACTTCTGCCGTCTTCCCTTCGGTCTCTCAACCGCGCCAACCACCTTTCAACGCACCATGAATGTCCTCCTTTCTCCTGTTTTGGGTAAGCACACTCTATGCTACCTAGACGACATTGTCATCTATAGCCGTGGATTCCTCCAGCATCTGCAAGACCTGAAAGAAACACTTCAGCTCCTCTCAGCAGCTGGACTGAAACTAAACATGGAGAAATGCCATTTTGCTGCTACTACGATAGACTTCTTGGGATTCACCATCAGTCCAGAAGGAGTCCTTCCCAATCAGGATAAGGTGGCAGCAATCGCCAAAGTTCCAGCACCACGTAATGTCCGTGAGGTACGCCGTTTCTTAGGGTGCACCGGGTTCTTCAGGAAGCACATTCCTGGCTACGCAACCATTTCTTCTCCACTGCACTTGCTCCTTAAGAAGAATCAGAAATGGTCTTGGGGAGCTGGTCAACAGAAGGCGTTTCAGGAGCTAAAGGACCGTCTTACCACTGCACCAGTTCTTCGTCAGCCAGATTTTAGCCAGGAGTTTGAGTTACATACAGACGCTTCCTCCATCGCGATTGGTTCTTGCCTTATGCAAAGGTCTGATGACAATGCACCCCATGCCATTGCCTATTTCAGCCGCAAGTTACGAGCTGCTGAATCCAGATATCCTGCCATTGACCTGGAAGCCCTCAGTGTGGTTGAAGGTGTCAGGATCTTCGACTCCTACCTCTATGGACGGCACTTCACAATTTATACTGACCAAAGAATATTGGTACATGTCTTTTCTCGGAAAACCAAGTCTCCACGGATGACCCGCTATGCTCATGATCTTTCATTCTACAGCTTCAACATCCGTTACAAAGAGGGACCTACCAATTTTGTCCCAGACTTGCTCTCAAGACATATTGCTCTGCTAGAGGATTCACCTAGCTATCAAGTTTCAGGTCTGGCCATCACTGAACTCTCTCCTGAGGTCCTTGCTAGAAAGCAGATGGAAGATCCTCAGCTTGCTGACCTGCGACATTATCTGCTTGATGGTACAGTCCCAAAGAAAAAGTGGCCACTTTCCTTGGATGAGTTTGAAATCAAGGAAGGTATCCTATACAGGCTTAGACATCTTCCAGACAGAATCTGTTACCAGCTTGTTGTTCCCACATCCTTAAAGAACTCTGCATTGAAGGCATCCCATTTACCACCACTTGCTTCTCACCCTGAAGTTCAGCGGACCTATGACAATGCCAGGTCGATGTATTACTGGACCAACATGTTGAAGGACTGTAGGGAGTATGTTAACAACTGTCCTGTGTGTCAGCAGTCGAGAGGCAACCCCCAGAGAGTGCCAATGGGAGAGACCCCCTTGGCCCAGTTTCCTCTAGAGCGTGTCTCCATGGACCTGATGGACTTTGGACCTACCATCCCAGTTCGCTATGCACTGTCCATCATTGATCAACACTCAAGATGGCTGCAGATTGTGCCCCTGAGGAAGTCAACAGCCGTTAACATCCATCCTGCCTTTGTTGACCATTGGGTTACCTTATTTGGCCCACCAAGAGTTATCCAGACGGATAATGGGGTGCAGTTTACCAGTGGTATCTTCAAGGAGCTTGTCTTGATGATGCATGCCAGTCACCACTACACCATCCGCTATCATCCCCAGGCCAACGGGATGATAGAGCGCACCAATCGGGTCGTCAAATCAGCTCTGACTGCTTTGGTGGAGCATAGACCAAGGATCTGGCACCAGTTCATTCCTGAACTTAGATTGCAGATCAACTCTGCTATCCACAGGACGACCCATGAACAGCCTTTGTATCTCCTGACTGGCCGGCATGCCAATTTTCCAATTGGTCTGACAAATGAAGCAGTGTTTGCTGAAAATCTCAACCTGCAGGAACGACTCCAGGCAGCCAGACAAGCAGCTGTCACCGCTTCTAAACAGTCCAGACAGACCTATGGAAGGTACTATAATCGAGGCACAAGAGAACAATTCCTGCCAGAGGTGGGCTCGCTCGTCTGGTATTACGAGCACAGGCACCGTACTGGTTCACTACCGCCATTAACAGGAAAGTGGCGAGGACCTGCAAGAGTTGTTGCTCAACTTGGACCACTGGCCTTTGAAGTGAGAGATGTCCACACAGATGTACGACTGAGAGCGCATCTCAACCACCTAAAGCCTTTCAAGACATCCCAGGAGCTGTGTTATGCATCGGAAGATGAGGACGACGCAGTATCAGAAGCACCAGATGTTCCTGACTTTGAAGCAGATGTTCCCATTGACCCTTCCCAGGACCCTGATGTTGAGGATGTCGATCCAGATGGACCAGCCGACTTCAATGGTGGACCTGATGCTGATGTGACCCAGGAACCGTCCTCCAGTGCTGCCCCTGCTCCAGATGTGTAGCTGTTCAGGGCTGTGGCTCCTTTTCCGGCCCCTTTTCGTGGCTTTTAGTCACAAGCCTGTGTTTGTTTTGTGTTTTACTTTCATTTTACTGTTTTTACTGTTCATTTTTATTTACTTGTGTTTGTGTGTTCAGTGATG
>NC_061841.1:2656740-2659240 GCF_019202785.1 Penaeus chinensis
AAGAATTGAAACAAAATAAAAAAAAACATATAGTAACAAAGCTTTCATAAAATAAGAATAGTACTAATGGCAGACAATTTAAATAAATGAAAACATAAGTATTAACAATCGGGTGATTAAAAAAAAAAAAAAAAAAGGCAATTATTAAACCAGTAAATAAATGAATAAAATAAAATAAAAATTCAGAATTCGGGTTGAGTTGCCAGTTTTTGTTTTTCCCGAGATTCGAAGCAATGGCCGCGTCCCGTTTTCTCTTTGCACTTTTTATTATTTGTAATTTAGATTTTTTTTTTTTTTGCTATACACATTTGGCTCGTCTTTATCCACTTTTTTTTCTTTATTCATGCAATCATTCCATATTTCTTGTCTAATAATCTAACAAAATATATTAAACTTCTGATTTTTTTTTCCAGTGTAAACGACTAAAATGTATGTCTTGTCAAATCAATAATTGCCTGAAAATGAACAAATAATGTAACAAGTTATTGTATTTAATTCATGAAATTCAACCCGTTTATTCTTCAGAGAAAAAAAACAAACAAGATTTAATATTTATAATTTGTAATTTCATATCAATGTTCCCAAACGAATATCCTTTTCATTACCAATTTTCCTTCATTAAATATACCTGAAACAACCAAATTGTACTAAAAGAAGTAAAAGAAAAAGCCAAGGTTCCGAATAAAACCACACGACATTATTCCAAAATTATATTGCATTCACATAGATTATGCAAATTAATCAAGCATTATTACTTCCATGGCATAACATCTGCCAATACTTTATGGATATACAAAAAAAAAAAAAAGTTATCGAACGGATCAAATTTAACTCCGCATTTTAAAAAAATACCAAAAACGTACAAAGTTTACACTAACAGCACTTCTACTCCTGAAACATAGGCTTGATACCACAAAAAAGTAAAAAAAATCTAATAATAATAATAAAAAAGACAAAAAAAAAAAAAAAAAAAAAAAAACTATGGGAAACACCGAAATATTGCAGCTGATACACTGAACCACCAGCACCTAATAAATTGAACTCTTTAAATCAAGAAGGACTTTCCTTATGAAGCACACATAAAATTGATAGTCACCTGGTATTCTTTCTCTATTTGATATCACACACCTCTGCCTACTTCTACAACAGCTAATATTTGGCCCAATATGAACCATTCTCGCAGATAATTGAGTGATTCTTTTATAAATTATACATATATATAATTATATATATAAATAATCTCTCATTACCTTTTCATACATTTATTAAGTAAAATCAGACCCATGGAAAAAAAAAATAAAAGATATTGTTGACAAACCAGAAGAAAATAAATAGATTAGTCCAACCTCTTTTCTGTTATGTATTTTATAAAGGCATCAAATACCCTGCTTTTTTTTTGAAACGCACAGGATTGCAACTCTCTCTATGGTCTATAATTCCCTTTCTACCATAGTTCTTCATTAAATCTAAATGGAATTATGTTAATGTCCTGAATCTGGCACTAACTTAGTTCTTTTTGGAAGGGGGCAGCTAAATTATCTAAGTAACAACTGTCCACATGCTAAAATACTGTTCGCTTTGCATTCCTTCTACAAACAAATACTAAACTGCAGACAACAGAACTCGTCACACCTAAAACTGTATGATTTTCCCCAAATGTTATCTATTCATGCAACAATGTTACGCACACATACACACTTTGATGAGTGTTTAACCGTTTGTTATCAAAGGACTATCAGCTACTGATATGGGGGAATTCTCACAACCGATCTGTATTTTAAGTGTAAAACAAAAAATGAGGAAAATTGAAAACGTTTACATTCTTCGAACGCTTTGTGACGTTCAAAGGTTCGTTTTCGAACTTATTGCTGAAGAAACATTTAAACGTTTTTGTGTGGATCACTGATTAATGATCTCGAGTTCTTCACAAAATGAGGAATCAAAAATTTTACGACAATCAAGAAGGGTACAAAAAAAAAAAAAAAAAAAAAAAAAAAAAAAAAAAAAACTTTCCCTTGTTGTATGAATGAGTTCATTCTCTTTTAAAGACTAATGAGTATTTGAGTGTCTCCTAAGATGATACTGCGAGGCTCATTTTAGACAGAATAAGTGAGAAAGACAGACTGACAGAGAGAGAGAGAGAGAGAACAGAAATCCCCCCCAAAACACCTTGACAAAAGAAGCACTGTAAATTTTATTACTTCTGAGCACCTTCTGAGATTTGTTTTTTTTCCTCGAATGCATTTTGTTTATCTCGACTTTTTTATTAATACTTCCTTTATTCAATCCTTCTCCATTCTGTTTACTTTGTGTCCTTTCGAATGGAGTTTTTTTTTACATCCCTTTGAAACACTATACGTCTGACAATATTAACACGAAGAGGCAGGGTTTGTTCAGATTATAAAGATCGTTAACGAGTGACTGCACAAGATTCGTAGAAGCACTAACCATAGGTATCAAGCACTGATCTTTTTCAGTTCATAAAAAAAAAAAGTTTTCT
>NC_061841.1:2671740-2681740 GCF_019202785.1 Penaeus chinensis
TCTTCCTGTCTTCCTCTTCTTCTTCCTGTCTTCCTCTTCTTCTTCCTGTCTTCCTCTTCTTCTTCCTGTCTTCCTCCTCTTCTTCCTGTCTTCCTCTTCTTCCTGTTTTCCTCTTCTTCCTGTCTTCCTCTTCTTCTTCCTGTCTTCCTCTTCTTTCCTCTTCTTCCTCTTCTTCCACTTCCCCTCCTCTCCTCCTCCTCTTCTCCTCCTTCTTCTCCCTTCTTTCCCCTCCTTCTCCTCTCCTTTCCTCCCCCTTCTCCTCTCCTTCTCCTCCTCCTTCTCCCTTCTCCCCCTTCTCCTTCTCCTTCTCCTCCTCCTTTCTTCCTCCTTCTCCTCCTCCTTCTCCTCCTCCTTCTCCTCCTTCTTCTCCTCCTCCTTCTCCTTCTCCTTCTCCTTCTCCTTCTCCTTCTCCTTCTCCTTCTCCTTCTCCTTCTCCTTCTCCTTCTCCTTCTCCTTCTCCTTCTCCTTCTCCTTCTCCTTCTCCTTCTCCTTCTCCTTCTCCTTCTCCTTCTCCTTCTCCTTCTCCTCCTCCTTCTCCTTCTCCTTCTCCTTCTCCTTCTCCTTCTCCTTCTCCTCCTCCTTCTCCTTCTCCTCCTCCTTCTCCTTCTCCTTCTCCTTCTCCTCCTCCTTCTCCTTCTCCTTCTCCTCCTCCTTCTCCTCCTCCTTCTCCTCCTCCTCCTCCTCCTCCTCCTCCTCCTCGACCCGAACCCGACACCTACCACCCGTGTTTTCTCTTTTCGTCTTAATTGCCCAAATTCATCTTGTCTTCCCTTGTTCCCGAGTCATTTAACGTGGGGAGGGGGGCAGAGAAGGGGAGTGAGTGAGGGGGGAGTGAGGGGGGAGGGAGGGGGGGAAGGGGAGAGAAGAGAAGAGAAGAGAAGAGAAGAGAAGAGAAGAGAAGAGAAGAGAAGAGAAGAGAAGAGAAGAGAAGAGAAGAGAAGAGAAGAGAAGAGAAGAGAAGAGAAGAGAAGAGAAGAGAAGAGAAGAGAAGAGAAGAGAGGGAGGAAGGGAGGGAGGGAGTTTAGGGGGGGAAGGGGAAGAGGAGAAGGGAAGAAGGGGAGAGAAGGAGAAGGGGTTAAGGGGAGAAGAGGAGAGAAGGGGAAGGGACTAAGGGAGGGATGGGAGAAAGGGGGGGATGGGAGAAAGGGGGGGATGGGAGAAAGGGGGGGATGGGAGAAAGGGGGGGATGGGAGAAAGGGGGGATGGGAGAAAGGGGGGAGACGGGAGAAAGGGGGAGGGGACGGGGAGAGAAGAGGAGGGGAGGGGGAGAAAGGGAGGTGAAACGAAGGGGAAGGGTTGATGGAATGAAGATAAAATTTGAACCCAGAGAGCGCAAAGCAAATATTTAGATAAAAGATAAAAAACACGTTCTACAAATACCCCGCACCGGTCGTGGCCATTCCATATACCCAAGTAATCAGAATAAAAGGAAAATGCCCCACAGGAAAGGGTAACGATAAAAAAATTACAAAAATATACAAAAATCCTTAACATCAATCATGAGTATAATCCTGTGAATAAAAACAGGAATGACACGAACGACAAGAAGAATAAGAACAGACAATTAGAGCAAATTGTTATTACAACATTTTCTTAAAAATAATAACAATAACAATAACAATAATAATGATAATGATCATAATAATAATGATAATGATCATAATGATAATGATCATAATGATAATGATCATAATGATAATGATCATAATGATGACAATGACAATGACAATGACAATGACAATGACAATGACAATGACAATGACAATGACAATGACAATGATAATGATAATGATAATGATAATGATAATGATAATGATAATGATAATGATGATAACGATAACGATAACGACAACGACAATGACAATGACAATGACAATGACAATGACAATGATAATGATAATGATAATGATAATGATAATGATGATAACGATAACGACAATGACAATGACAATGACAATGATAATGATAATGACAATAACCCTAATAACAATAACAACAATAATCATAACAACAACAACAGCAACAGCGTGAACACTCACTCTCCCCCGGCTTGGCCTCCCAGCCGAGCTTCTGGCCGATCTTGACGAAGAGCTTCCTGACGAAGGCGGCGAAGGACGGGTGGAAGTCGGTGTGCGAGATCAGCTGATTGAGCCGCGCCACGCAGTTGTGCACCGCCGACCACACCGTGTAGTCGGCCTCGTCCTCGAACGCCTTCAGGAGCTTCAGCACCTCCACCGTGTTCGTGTGGCCCGCTTGGACCTGAAGGCGGGGGGGGTAAAAAAAAAAAAAAAAAAATGAATAAATATTTAAAAGATATGAACTTAATATATACATTAAGATATAAAAGCATAATTGTATGTACATATGCCAATTCATCATTCAATTATGATGATGATGGTGGTGATGGTGATGATGGTGATGGTGACAAATGCAAAACCATCTGCCCTACATAACCCCCCCCCCCCCCCCCACCTTTTCCATTTAACGTCTCCTTTCTATTTCTTTCATTTCCTCTTCCTCCTCCTCCTCCTCTCTGTTCTTCTCTTTCACCTTTGTTTATTGCGATCTTTTTTGTTTGTTTTTTATATTATCTTGTCTCCTACTCTTTCCACCTTTTCATTTTTTTTTCTTCCATTCCCCTTTCGTTCTCTCCATCCTCCTCCTTTTCTTTCACATTTTCATTCATCCTCTTTCGTCCTTCCCTCTTTCGTCCTTCCCTCTTTCGTCCTTCCCTCTTTCGTCCTTCCCTCTTTCGTCCTTCCCTCTTTCGTCCTTCCCTCTTTCGTCCTTCCCTCTTTCGTCCTTCCCTCTTTCGTCCTTCCCTCTTTCGTCCTTCCCTCTTTCGTCCTTCCCTCTTTCGTCCTTCCCTCTTTCGTCCTTCCCTCTTTCGTCCTTCCCTCTTTCGTCCTTCCCTCTTTCGTCCTTCCCTCTTTCGTCCTTCCCTCTTTCGTCCTTCCCTCTTTCGTCCTTCCCTCTTTCGTCCTTCCCTCTTTCGTCCTTCCCTCTTTCGTCCTTCCCTCTTTCGTCCTTCCCTCTTTCGTCCTTCCCTCTTTCGTCCTTCCCTCTTTCGTCCTTCCCTCTTTCGTCTTCCCTCATTCGTCTTCCCTCTTTCGTCCTTCCCTCTTTCGTTCCTTCCCTCTTTCGTCCTTCCCTCTTTCGTCCTTCCCTCTTTCGTCCTTCCCTCTTTCGTCCTTCCCTCTTTCGTCCTTCCCTCTTTCGTCCTTCCCTCTTTCGTCCTTCCCTCTTTCGTTCTTCCCTCTTTCGTCCTTCCCTCTTTCGTTCTTCCCTCTTTCGTTCTTCCCTCTTTCGTCCTTCCCTCTTTCGTCCTTCCCTCTTTCGTTCTTCCCTCTTTCGTTCTTCCCTCTTTCGTTCTTCCCTCTTCCGTTCTTCCTTCCTTTATCTATCCCTTTTCCATCCTTCCTTCCTTTCATCCTTCCCTCTTCCATCCTCTCCTCTTTCAGCCTTCCCTATTTTATCCTTCCCTCTTTCGTTCTTCCTTCCTTCACTTTTCCCTCTTCCGTTCTTCCCTCCTTCCCCTTTCCCTCTTTCGTTCTTGCCTCCTTCCCCTTTCCCTCTTCCGTTCTTCCCTCCTTCCCCTTTCCCTCTTTCGTTCTTGCCTCCTTCCCCTTTCCCTCTTCCGTTCTTCCCTCCTTCCCCTTTCCCTCTTCCGTTCTTCCCTCCTTCCCCTTTCCCTCTTCCGTTCTTGCCTCCTTTCCCTTTCCCTCTTTCGTTCTTCCCTCCTTCACCTTTCCCTCTTTCGTTCTTCCCTCCTTTACTTTACTCCTACTTCACTTCTTGCATTCGTATGCTTTACGGCTTCCGATTATCATCTCATTTTCATTTATTTCCCGGCTATCGCTTATTCCTTCACTTGCTCATTTATCAATCTTCTTTATGCCTGGTGTTTATCCACTTTATCACAATCTTGTTTACCCACTTTATCGCGGTCTATCTTTATGCACAATTTCGCCTGTGGGCTGAGAATGGCGACAGGCTATTAACATATGATAAATGTGGAAGAAGGAGGGAAAAAGAAATTAATGAATAGATAAGTAAATACATCAAGTGATACACGTAATACATTGATTTTTTTCTTTTTCTTATCTCTCTTTATTCCTTTTTTTTAACTTCCCTATCCCCACCATTCTCCCTTTTTCTCTTTTCCTTTCATCTTTGCTTTTACTTCGCTCTCTTTTTTTTCTTCTTCTTCTTCTCTTTATCCTCTCCCCCCCCCCCCTCCTCTTCCTCTTCCTTCCCTCCTATCTCATTTTTATCCTTCTCTCCTGCCCCCACATTTTCCTTTCCCCTTCCATCCTCCCCTTCCCTCTGCCGTCCGTCCCTTTCCCCGTCCCTCTCACTCCTCCCCCTCATCTTCCCCTTCCGCCCCCCCCTCCTTCTCCTCTCCTCTATTCACCCTCCCCTTCCATTCCCCTTCTCTCCTTCACCTTCCCCTTACCCTTCTCCCCCCCCTTTTCACCCTCCCCTTCCTTTCCCCTTCTCTCCTTCACCCTCCCCTTACCCTTCTCCCCCCCCCCCACCTTCATTCCTCTCCTCCCCTTTCTTTCCACCTTAGCTCCCTCTCTCGTTCTCCTTCCCCTCCTCCCCTCACCCTCCTCTTTATCTTCGCCATCGACCCCTTTAGTCCCTCTTTTCCCCTCCCCCTCCCCTCCTCTTAACCTACTCACCCTCCCCTCCCCTTCCCTTCCCACCCAATCTCCCCTCCCCTCCTCCCTCCCCTTCCCCTTCCCCTTCCCATACTCACCCTCACCCTTCCCCCACTCACCTTCACCCCCTCCCCTCCACCTCCCCTCCCTTACCCCTACTCACCCTCACCCTTCCCCCACTCACCTTCACCCCCTCCCTTACCCTTACTCACCCTCACCCTCCCCCCTTCTCTTACCTTCCCCCCTCACATCCCCCTCTCCTACCTTTACCCCTACTCACCCTCACCCTCCCCTCTCCTACCCCTACCCCTACCCCTACTCACCCTCACCCTCCCCTCCTCTCCCATCCCCCTACTCACCCTCCCCCCCTCCCCTTTCCCTCCTCCCCTTTCTCTCACCTCCCGTTGCGGCGCCACCCACGGACCGCCCTTGTCCCCGCCCCCTTGCCCTCCTTGGTATGGCAATGAATATTTACGCCTTCATCGGAAAACTAGAGAGGGGAGGGGAGGGAAGATTAAGGAGGGGGAGGGGGGAGGAGGGAGGGGGGAGGGGGGAGGAGGGAGGAGGGAGGAGGGAGGAGGGAGGAGGGAGGAGGAGGGAGGAGGGAGGAGGGAGGAGGGAGGAGGGAGGAGGGAGGGAGGAGGGAGGGAGGAGGGAGGGAGGAGGGAGGAGGGAGGAGGGAGGAGGGAGGGAGGGAGGGAGGGAGGGAGGGAGGGAGGGAGAGAAGAAGAAGAAGAAGAACAGGCAGAGGAGGAGGAGGAGGCAGAGGAGGAAGAGGAAGAGGAGGAAGAGGAAGAGGAGGCAGAGGAGGGGGAGGCAGAGGAGGAAGAGGAAGAGGAGGAGGAGGCAGAGGAGGAAGAGGAAGAGGAGGAGGAGGCAGAGGAGGAAGAGGAAGAGGAGGAGGAGGCAGATGAGGAGGAGGCAGATGAGGAAGAGGAAGGAGGAGGAGGAGGCAGAGGAGGAGGAGGAGGAGGAAAAGGAGGAGGAGGCAGAGGAAGAGGAAGAGGAAGAAGAGGCAGAGGAAGAGGAAGAGGAAGAGGAGGCAGAGGAGGAGAAAGAGCAAGAGGAAGAGGAAGAGGAGGAGGAGGCAGATGAGGAAGAGGAAGGAGGAGGAGGAGGCAGAGGAGGAAGAGGAAAAGGAGGAGGAGGCAGAGGAGGAGGCAGAGGAAGAGGAAGAGGAGGCAGAGGAAGAGGAAGAGGAAGAGGAAGAGCAAGAGCAAGAGGAAGAGCAAGAGGAAGAGGAGGAGGAGAAGGAAGAAGGGGAGGAAGAAGGGGAGGAAGAGGAGGAAGAAGGGGGGGGAGGAAGAGGAGGAAGAAGGGAAGGAGGAAGGGTAGGAAGAGGAGGAGGAAAAGGAGGAAGAGGAAGAGGAGGAATAGGAAGAGTAAGAGGAAAAGGAGGAAGAGGAAGAGGAGGAATAGGAAGAGTAAGAGGAAAAGGAAGAAAAAGAAAACAAAGAGGAGTTAAGAGAGGAAGAGGGACAAGAAGAGGGAAGAAGGAAGAAAATTAAGATAAGAAAGACAAACAAGGGAAACAGCAAGGGGAAAGAAGACAGAAACAGTGATGACAAAAAGGAAATAGGAGGGAGGGAGGAAGGGGAGGGAGGGAGGAATGGGGGAAGGGAGGGAGGGAGGGAGGAATGGGGGAAGGGAGGGAGGAAGGGGAGGAAGGGAGGGAGGAAGGGGAGGAAGGGAGGGAGGAAGGGGAGGAAGGGGGGAAGGGGGGAAGGGGGGGAAGGGAGGGAGGAAGGGGGGAAGGGAGGGAGGAAGGGGGGAAGGGAGGGAGGAAGGGGGGGAAGGGAGGGAGGAAGGGGGGAAGGGAGGGAGGAAGGGGGGAAGGGAGGGAGGAAGGGGAGGGAGGGAGGAAGGAAGGAGGGAAATAAGGAGCAGTGACCGCTGTAACACGGGGTTAACAACACAATTTTACACACTGCCGCCCATACGTCGGCTCTCCTTCCCGACTCGGTGGGCGTGGCTGAAAAGGGACAGCTGGAATGGAGGGGGGGGCATGGGGGGGGGGCATGGGGGGGGGAGCATGGGGAGAGAAGAGAAGAGAAGAGAAGAGAAGAGAAGAGAAGAGAAGAGAAGAGAAGAGAAGAGAAGAGAAGAGAAGAGAAGAGAAGAGAAGAGAAGAGAAGAGAGGAGAACAGGGGAGAGCAAAGCAGAGAAGAGAAGAGAAGAGAGAACAGCAGAAAGAGGGGAAAGAATAAAAGAGAAGAAAGGAGAAAACATTGAGGAGGTGAATGAACAGAAGAGAGAAGAGAACAGAAATGAGAGAAAGGGAGAGGAGAGAGGAGAGGAGAGAACAGAAATGAGAGAAAGGGAGAGGAGAGAGGAGGGGAGAGGAGAGAGAAGAGAGGAGAGAGAAGAGAGAAGAGAGAAGAGAGAGAGAGAGAGAGAGAGAAGAGAGAGAGAGAAGAGAGAAGAGAGAGAGAGAGGAGAGAGGAGAGAGGAAGAGAAGAAGAGGAAGAGAGAAGGAGAGAGAGAGAGAGAAGAGAGAAGAGAGAGAGAGAGGAGAGAGGAGAGAGAGGAGAGGAGAGAGAGAGAGGAGAGAGAGAGGAGAGAGAGAGAGAGAGAGAGAGAGAGAGAAGAGAGAAGAGGAGAAGGAGAGGAGAGAGAGAGGAGAAGAGAGAAGGAGAGAGGAGAGAGGAGGAGAGGAGAGAGAGAGAGGAGGAGAAGAGGAGAGAGGAGAGAGGAGGAGGAGAGAGAGAGAGAGGAGAGAGAGAGAGAAGAGGAGAGAGAGAGAGAGGAGAGAGAGAGAGAAGAGAGAAGAGAGAAAGGAGAAGAGAGAAGAAGAGAGAAGAGAGAGAAGAGAGAAGAGAATAGAATGAGATAAAGGGAGAGGAGAGAGGAGAGGAGGAGAACAGAAATGAGAGAAAGGGAGGAGGAGGAGAGAGGAGAGAGAAGAGAGAGAGAGAGAGAGAGAGGAGAGAGAAGAGAGAGGAGAGAGGAGAGAGGAGAGAGGAGAGAGGAGAGAGGAGAGAGGAGAGAGGAGAGAGAAGAGAGAAGAGAGAGAAGAGAGAAGAGAGAAGAGAGAAGAGAGAGAAGAGAGAAGAGAATAGAAATGAGATAAAGGGAGAGGAGAGAGGAGAGGAGAGAACAGAAATGAGAGAAAGGGAGAGGAGAGAGGAGAGAGGAGAGGAGAGAGAAGAGAGAAGAGAGAAGAGAGAAGAGAGAGGAGAGGAGAGGAGAGAGGAGAGAGGAGAGGAGAGAGAAGAGAGAAGAGAGAAGAGAGAAGAGAGAAGAGAGGAGAGAGGAGAGAGGAGAGAGGAGAGAGGAGAGAGGAGAGAGGAGAGAGAAGAGAGAAGAGAGAAGAGAGAAGAGAGAAGAGAGGAGAGAGGAGAGAGGAGAGAGGAGAGAGGAGAGAGAAGAGAGAAGAGAGAAGAGAGGAGAGAGGAGAGAGGAGAGAGAGAGAGAGAAGAGAGAAGAGAGGAGAGAGGAGAGAAGAGAGAAGAGAGGAGAGAGGAGAGAGGAGAGAAAAGAGAGGAGAGAAAAGAGAGGAGAGAAAAGAGAGGAGAGAAGAGAGAAGAGAGAAGGGAGAAGGGAGAAGGGAGAAGGGAGAAGGGAGAAGGGAGAAGGGAGAAGAGAGAAGAGAGAAGAGAGAAGAGAGAAGAGAGAAGAGAGAAGAGAGAAGAGAGAAGAGAGAAAAGAGGAGAAGAGGAAAGAAGGGAGAAGAGAGGAAAGAGGAAAGAGGAAAGAGGAAAGAGGAAAGAGGAAAGAGGAAAGAGGAAAGAGGAAAGAGGAAAGAGGAAAGAGGAAAGAGGAAAGAGGAAAGAGGAAAGAGGAAAGAGAAAGAGAAAAGAGAAAAGAGAAAAGAGAAAAGAGAAAAGAGAAAAGAGAAAAGAGGAGAAGAGAGAAAAGAGAAGAGAGAAAAGGTGCAATGGTGACAAAGGCATAGATGGCGCTAGTGGCATACAGAACAGGCACCAAGACGACAGAAAAACATATAGTAAAACTGAATAATACAAGAATAAAATTTAAGTACAATAAGGACAAAAAATCTACGAGGAAGGCCAGGCAAAGTGGGTGGGCGCTGTTGATTAGACGTTTCTAAATGGAAAAGCCACAAATAACCCCAATGCGAATAAGGATCTAGTTGCAACATGAATGATAAAAAAATTAAAAAAAAAAAAAAAAAATTACGACTTGGCAGAACCAAACACCGAAGGGCATTCGGTGGCAGACATTTGTGTTTGCACGTGTGAAAGAATCCCATATTATGACGAAAGGGAGGTATGAGATAGATGGCAGTGGGGGAGGGGGAGGGGGGGTTATGTATTGATGTTCACAATGATGTAAACTTTATAGCTGTTGATGTAGATGTACATGTTGATGCATATGTTGATGTCCACACTGTAATTACAAACTTGAGACCATCCATGATTGTACGTACCATGGAGAAGAGGTCGTCCAACACCCCCAACCGGTCGAGAGGCGGCAAGCACTTGGACTTCATGGCAGGCATCAGCAGGTCAAGCATGTCAGGAGGATACTGAGTCCTGTTGTGTAATGAGAAAATTTGAATATTAACATCTACAAAATAAATGTTGAATAAATACATATACAGATAATGGAGAATGCAATCTGTTTATTTATACATATATAATTCAGTCCACTCCCTTAGTCATTAGTCAATCCACCTAAAAACAGCATCCAACCATCAATCAAGCCACTTGGCCTTCCATCCACTACCACAAAACAACTATTCCATTAATTCCTCCGCTGGGCAAAAGCAAACACCATGACCCTACATACTCATTCTTCAGTGACCAGCTGTACTCCAAGCACACGACACCTCAGAACAGTCACTGCTCATCACCAGAAAACAAACACACATGACCCTCACCTGTAATATCCTACTGTGCCGGGGTTGAGCTTCACCCACGTGTCAGCCGAGATGCCCTCAAGAACCACCTGCGTTGACTTGCAATCTAGGAGGACCTCCTTGACTGTTTCAGAGGGTTTTTTTTCAGTAGAAATACTGACTGGCACCATCCACTGACTGCTGTCCCCTATGTAACAGAAAAGAAAATTTGAAAGTAATACATTATTCCATTACATTCTCTACCACAACATTAGTGCATAACCACTACAACAATTCACAAGTTAATTTCAACTCACTGGCAGTAAGCACATGTAGTGTCCCCTTTGCTCTCTTAGTTTCAAAGAAATCACCTACTAGGTCTACTGGATCTATCTTTACCCTATTCCTTGATTTTTAGATAGAAATGCCAGTTTCTATCACTATTATCACCATTATTAACATAATGTATTGAAACATTATCAACAGTGATAATAGTAATGCACTGCCAGTATCAACGAGTTAGCAAATATCAACA
>NC_061841.1:2686740-2691740 GCF_019202785.1 Penaeus chinensis
TGGACCTTGATCTACTTAGGTAAAATTATATTCAAGTAAGAAAAGCTACAATCTCTAATAACTCAAATAATATAAATTGTCTTAATTTTGTTAAAGATCATAATCAAACAGTGCCATAATTGGATATCTATAAAGAATCCTAAAGAAAATGAACAACAGAATACCAGTAATGCTAATAATTACAGCCAGTGTAAATATTGCCCTTGTGTAACTAGCTGTTACATATGTCAGGTCCGTCCAAACGAGCAAGAGTGAAACACGCAAATCCAAATCAGCTGCCATTTAAAAAATAGCCAGTGTCCAATTACTTGGATTTTAAGGGTCTTTAGGTTTATGTCCTTTGCCTATTCCATATGTCAGAAATATTTCACATGCTGAATACAAGTATCTCAAATTAAACAAAACAGCATAGAGTTAAGTTTTAAAAATTAATAATTTTCAAGAATTCACTCTCAGTAAATAGCACCTTAACCACACTTAACCTTTAGAAAATAGATATTTGAGATTTCAAACAAGAATCTATCACATGCTGTATCAATTCATATTACTGATCAGCTTTATCCAACTTCCATTAACCTTGAATTTCACATTTTAAAAAGAAATAGCAAAGGCAAATTACTGCACACAATGATAACGCGAAAAGAATAACATACACAATAAGAGTGCAACAATGATAAAAAAGTTAAAAATGAGCAAGATTATTTCATCATCTGCAAGGTTATAAGAGGTGCTTTGCAATACAGAAACATTTTCTAATATTGTGTAATGGATTCTTCTTTACTTGCATCGACAAACACATCATTCACATATCCAAAAACTTTTACATTTTTGGTTGAATAAAAAATAAAAATAAACATTTAAACAAATCAATAAATCAGTAACTACCTATAGATTATAATAATTATCATAATGATAACATTATATAAATCAAAAGTAATCTCAGGATCACACAAGCCTCATAAATACAGTTATAGCTCAAATAAAGACAAACGGATATACAAACATTTATAAAGTATATTACATAAGAAGGAGAAGGAGAAGGAGGAGGAGGAGGAGGAGGAGGAGGAGGAGGAGGAGGAGGAGGAGGAGGAGGAGGAGGAGGAGGAGGAGGAGGAGGAGGAGAGGAGGAGGAGGAGGAGGAAGAGGAAGAGGAAGAGGAAGAGGAAGAGGAAGAGGAAGAGGAGGAGGAGGAGGAGGAGGAGGAGGAGGAGGAGGAAGAGGAGGAGGAGGAGGAGGAGGAGGAGGAGGAGGAGGAGGAGGAGGAGGAGGAGGAGGAGGAGGAGGAAGAGGAGGAGGAGGAGGAGGAGGAAGGAGGAAGGAGGAAGGAGGAGGGAGGAGGGAGGAGGGAGGAGGGAGGAGGGAGGAGGGAGGAGGAGAGAGGAAAGAGGAAAGAGGAAAGAGGAACGAGGAAAGAAGAAAGAAGAAAGAAGAAAGAGGAAAGAGGAAAGAGGAAAGAGGAAAGAGGAAAGAGGAAAGAGGAAAGAGGAAAGAGGGAAGAGGAAGAGGAAGAGGGAAGAGGGAAGAGGGAAGAGGGAAGAGGGAAGAGGGAAGAGGGAAGAGGGAAGAGGAAGAGGGAAGAGGAAGAGGGAAGAGGAAAGAGGGAAGAGGGAAGAGGAAGAGGAGAGGAGGGAAAAGAGGGAAGAGGAAGAGAGGGAGGGAAAGAGGGAAGAGAGAGGAGGGAAGAGAGGAGGGAAGAGAGAGGGGGGAAGAGAGAGGAGGGAAGAGAGAGGAGGGAAGAGAGAGGAGGGAAGAGAGAGGAGGGAGAGAGAGGAGGGAAAGAGGAGGAAGAGAGAGGAGGAGAGAGAGGAAGGAAGGGGAAGAGAGAGGAGGGAAGAGGAGAGAGGAGAAGGTAGAGAGGTACAGGAAGGAGAAGGAAGAGAAGAGAGGGAAAGTGAGGAAGAAGCAGGAGGGAAGAGAGAGGAGGGAAGAGAAGGAGGAACCGTAAAGACAAGCAGAAGAGAAGGAAAAGAGATGGAGGAAAGGGTGGAGGAAAATATGTAGGAGGGAATGGGAGCGGGTGAAGAAGGAGGCAGAGGAGAAGAGTGAAAAGGAGGAGGAAGGAACATGTATTTAGTAGTAGAGAATGATAGAGGAAAATAGATATGAAGATAAAAATTCATTGCAATAAAAAAAAAATCATAAAATGCTTGCATTACTAATTTACCTAAGAAAAAATGATCAGATTAATATATCTATATCAAAAACACATAATGTCACATACAAAAGACAAACTCTGATAGCTTTTTCAATAAACTATTCAATCTGAAATAGAACAAATTCTGATTTAAATTCAGACTGCAGCAACTGATATAAAAATCAAAACTATCAGAAAACTATACTTAATAAAAAAAAAATTAAAAATTAATACAATTCTAGACACAAAATTAACTAAATCCTGCAGGAAAAAGTAGTAAAGGTATGCCTATACACATCACAAAGAACATAATTTGCAAGAGCATGATCAAGATACATTTATAATTAAAACAAAAAATTCAGTATGAAAATGAATTACTTAGAACTTTACAATCAAAATGCATACAGCATTAATGCTAACAACACACATTATAAAAATTTAATTGCACTAGCAGCATCTACTGAAGCTGTCTATCTATACAAAAGTGCTCATGCTCAGAATTCTACACCCAAGCCATATTTCTGGTAAATATATATATATATATATATATATATATATATATATATATCTATGATTCCTCCTTGACGACCTCCACATCAATAATAACAAAAGCAATCATAAAACACACACACTCAAAAAAAAAAATCTACTCACGATGTGTATTTGCTGCGGTAGAGACCCTTCATCTTGTCGTTGAGCTCCCCGTTGAAGGCCATGCTGAGCTTAGCCTTCCCGATGGGCAGGGCCTTGTCGAAGGTGAGCGTGACCATCTCGTTGGGAGTCGAGATCTCGGTCGAGGCTGGGAGCACCGCATCCCCACCGGCTAGGGTGACTTTGACGTCTCTGAGAGTCAGGTCCAGCGAGTTGAGCTTGATCTGTTTAGGTGGCTTCTTTGACCTGTAATAATATTTGGCGAGTTGTAGAAAATGCTCATGTTAAAAATTTTTTTTTTAAAAAAAAATCAAGGTACAAACAGGACAGGTTCAAGGAATTTATAACTTGTATCCTCTTTATTTGAAATACTAGAAACAAAATCGTAAAATAAACTTCTACATCATTTCAATTTTACAGAGTCGAACAGAAATACGTTACCTCAATGTCAACCTCTTCAGAACCAGTAAAAACACATTTGACAAGATTGGGCTGGAGAGTGACGGCATAGTGCAACGGCTTCACATTGCCCGGAAGGCGCTCAAATGGCTTAGGTTCAGGCATCTTAGAAAAAATTCTGAAATATAAAATCAAATTAAAAATACACCCCATTGCTAACCATACTTTCTATATACTGAATGCAAATTGTTATTAGTCAAACAACAGTGTTCATTTATGGTCCAGACCACATTCTCTTATCCAATACCTTCCCAATCATTATAGTATGCTTCCCATAAGCCTACTTATAAAAGAGAAAAGCAAAGAAATATGTGATGACAAACACATCTTTATCAAATACTTAACAATATAACTTTGCAAATGGATACAAGGTAGATTTATGCATATATAGAAATTTCCATGTTATTCTCTAAACAATCCCATACAGCTGTTTAGAAGACAGTAACTTCCAAGATGGAACCATTTTCTTATAATTATCCTGGCTGTGTCCTATCCATACCCTTTGGAAACTTGCAATGATCTGAGAGTAAGACCAATAGTGGTACACTGTCAAGTGGCACACTGCCACAGCCTACACACTCTGAGCTCCAGTGAAAGCTATAAACACTCCAGCACATGTTAAGGCTGAACACGTTTGCAAATGACTGCCACATGAGCACTGCCTTGTGGGGAAAAATGGTAAACAAAGACTGATATTGTGAAAAGTTTCAAAAACAAAAATGGATAAATGATTAAAATAAGCATCAATGTTGCCTATTTGATAATAAATTACCAAAGAAGTCTACAGATTCTATATTGCCTTTGTTTAAGTAACTGTATGTAGACCTTTGCCAGGGTCTGGTAATTCTTTACAGTACCACTGCACTTGCCAACGACTAATTCCCCAACTCTTTGTTAATCAGTAATCTAAAATGACTTGACTGGATGTGCCCTTTCAGCATTTCCCAAGTCGAGGGATGATGGGACACCCCCCAGGAAGCATCATCTTCACCTCAGTACACAAAGCAAGATAAAGCTGAAACTCGGGAGCACTGAGTGGGCTTTGGCTGTGAGCAGCCCTTTCCACAATCTTTTTATTTAATTTGTGGCATTATCATTCATGTCTACAGGTAATTTCCTATACCAATGATACCACTGCACAGAGCATTACAGATGCTATGGCCTCATATTTACCATGAAATATTGAAAATGTCTACAGCATATCACTGCTCAGAGACAAAGTGCACAACACCCTCACACAACCAGTGTTCTCAATGTCGCATTTACTACATGAAGGTTTGTGTAAAAAATACTTTCTATCAAAAAACTGTTGTGGCAGCTTGCCCCCCTGTTTAGGGAATAAATATAAGGTAGGAACAGAAAGTATGGATTTTTGAGTTCGAATGATACCCAAATATGGTTTTGGGAGTTCATCTCTGTTTACCGAGAGCAATGCATAGAGAGAGAAATGGACACTGCCATCTCATAGACCATAAGAAATAGTGTAATAAACAACAAAGGTACAGCTGCTCTGGCCTCATATTTGCCAAAAAATGAGGAAAAAATACAGCCACGTATCACCACTTAGAGACAAAGTAGTTCTTAAAGCCTTGTTTTCTGTAAGTTGAAAGGAAGTGCTAATCAAGGGGAATACAAGGGGGCTTGCCCCTCCTTCTAGGGAACAAATAAAAGGTAGGAAATGCATGATACCCTGGTTTTGGGACTTCATCTCTGAAGTGTGCGTCACTCTTGGCAACAAATACTGAGTAATCTTTAA
>NC_061841.1:2696740-2704240 GCF_019202785.1 Penaeus chinensis
CAGGTGACATAAAAGTAAACACTTCTATGTTCTTAAACTGTCATGAACAAAAATATTATTGGGAATTACTCTAGAATTACCGAATCATCTTTTCCTGTACACCCATTTCAGTGCACCATGAATACGTAAAAATGAGCCTATCCTTTAATTACTTGTCAAGCAATATAAAAAAAAATAATTGTAACTCCTGTACACATGCTTTTTGTTATGCAAGATACCCTTAGCTTTAAATCATTATATATCTAATAATAACACAAAAAATTAGATATCAAAAGTGTCTGCCAGTGTTATCTCACTACTCTATACATCTTTTGTGTGAAATTGATTTTTGAAAAATAATAATAATTAATGAAAAATCAATGATCTGTTATTAAATACCAGTCGACTATTCGGCCGGAAATGGAAAGCGAGAGGAGGTCGAAACAGAGATCAGAAAATATTATGACAAATTACAAAGCACAAAATATCAGAGACAATTTTTAAAGATGGTTTCGACTTAACTTTTCTTTTCTTTTCTTTTCTTTTTTTGACATCACCAGAAATCTTGCAAGCTCCTCTCCCTCTTAATTTTGTGACAAAATTGTATTACATAGTGTAGTTAGCAGTGTAACGTATGTGTGTGCCTGTTGTCGAATATATATATATATATATATATATATATATATGTGTGTGTGTGTGTGTGTGTGTGTGTGTGTGTGTGTGTGTGTGTGTATTTAGAATTAAAAAATATTAATTAAGTATTCATAAAAATAATACGTTATGAAAAATGTTTCTCCAATAAAAAATAAAGAGTATATTTTCTTGTTTTCCGCTGTGTCATATATATAATTTGCAGATTATGATTAACGAACTGAACAAAAAGAAATAGCCATATAACAAAAAATTCAAGCAAATCTTTAATAACTAATAAAGCCAAATTTACATCATCTATCGCCTAGATAGCTCAGTTGGGAGAGCGTTAGACTGAAGATCTAAAGGTCCCCGGTTCGATCCCGGGTCTGGGCACTTTTGAGGGAAATGGACGTAAAACAGATATAACTGAATACCACAGGAACCCCAAGACTGAACAAAGAGTACCTTCATAAAAATAATCAAATAAAAAGGTTTGGAGAATATATATCCGTAAATGAAAAAAATGACGCTGCGGATTTTTGAGTGTTAGTTTACAATAGTATCCCAAACTTTGATGCGATTAAATAACAAATACAGATGTATGCCACGGAAATCCATGATATAAACAAGTAAAAAGTCCACGTCAGAAAATAATCAAATCAAATAGAAATGAGATTACAAAACCGCTCCGGATTTTTATTCTTAATTTTGTAATAAACTGCTGCCATTTAGTAACTAGTTTTACAGATAAAGAATTTTTTTTTTCCAAAGAACAGACATATATATATACATATATACATGTGTATATATATACATGTTTATTTATATATATGTATATATATATATATGTATATATATGTGTGTGTGTGTGTGTATACTATTTCTTCATCCGTGTTCATGTACTAGGGAAAAATACAAAACTTATTGATTAGCTTATGCCATGTGTGTAAGTTGGGATAGTTTCAATCGCTGGTAACTTGAATAAAATATTTTTAGAATAAGAGCAACTGTACAAACCACTAATGATAATATTAATAATAAATATAAAAATTATGAAAATGATAATGATAATCACAAAAATAATAACAATGATAGTGATAATAGTAATAATGACGATGATGATGAAACCAATAATGAGTAATAAAAATAATAACGATACCAATAATAAGAACAAAAGCAAAGACATAATTAATAACAACGCAATGATGAAATTAGTAATGATATCGCTAACAAAACAGAATGTTAATCCATTGCTGACGGGCATGGCATGTACGTACATGCCATGCCCACCTTGAGTTTACTTGTTTAATTGATTTTACACATAGATGGCTACACTTGTACTAAGTCACCAATGAGCCAGTTATGAGTACTGCCTGTCTCGCCCGTTCACCCTTTTCATTGATTTACGAAAATATTTTACGGTATCTTATTTTGCTGTTACTAATGTTTATAACATTATAGTAATTATAATGTCTATAAAAAAAATAACACCATCGATATTCATAGCACTAGTAAAAAATGCGTTTTTCACTCCAATTCAAGGAAAGGTGAAATCAGGTAAGGTCACAAGATCTACTAATCGACTCCTTTGTGGCTAAGCACTAGCAGAGCCATCTATGTACACAGACATTTCACTAAAAATATTTTAAAAATGAGCATAGCATTTTTTAATAAGTTTCCCCGGCGGCAATGAGTTAAACCTACATGTTAGGACCTTTAAGTACCGTGAGAGCAACGACCTTAAAAATTCGGAGACGCTTTCAGGCCCTGGGAGATAAATGCTTGGGTTTATATACTGCGCTAAGGTCAGTCTTAAGCACTTGTTTCTAATCAGAATATTATTCAAATAGCCTGATTTTTTCCGTATATTTATGACAGGCCTGTCAGTAAGTCCAGTGAGCTGGTATGATTCCCTTGTTAATATGAACATGAAAGATATTAAAACATAAAAGAAAAAAAAAAGAAAAAAAAAAGTTGCGTAGAATGATGTATAGTGATTTAGACCAAAACTTGATGGAATTGATTGCCAAGAGACGATATCAATTACTAGGTTGTGTATTTGCGAAGTATAAGTAATTCATACATATTTAATACACTACCGTATCCATATGCTCTTAAAAATGAAAAAAAAAATCAATTTATTACAAATACACGATACGGGAGACAATCCCTTGTTGCGTTAAAGAAGCAATAACAATAGAAAAATACCTTATCACCGTCTTTCAGTAAGTCTCAAAAAGAAAAAGAAAAAATGGAAAATAGATACATACAGAAACAATAACGAGAGTAAAAGAAACCGCGAAAAGCAAATCTTTCATCACTTTTGTTCATTAAGTCTCAAAAAAAGAAAAAAAAGGAAAATAAATACATATAGAGACTGATAACCTGGTAGCGTTCGCCTGCCAGATAATCAGACCGGTTTTCTTTTTTCAAAAGTGCCCAGACCCGGGATCGAACCGGGGACCTTTAGATCTTCAGTCTAACGCTCTCCCAACTGAGCTATCTAGGCTCCATATAAAATGAGTATTTTGTTAATCAAATTATTATATATTGAGAAAAACGGAATTTCTAGTCCCAGACTTATTAATCTTACAAAACACTAACATGTTTACAATGAGCAAGGGGTAGGATATGGAATCTTGCCCCCCCCCCCCATCAATTCAAAAGTGGCCTATGTTAGATTTTTTTTTTTTTTTTTTTTAAGATGTAGTTAGTTAAAACTATGTCAATTAAAAGGTCGTATTACATGACCTTTTGAAGCCCAAATTCTAATGAATTTGTGGGCAGTCTCAGACGAAGCCAGCACTTGAATATTTTTCACTCGTAATATATTTCACGTGGCATTTACATGGCTTGAAGTGACATAGACTGAGGCCCCTTCATTTCCAGACAAGAACCCAAAGTGGAAATCCTTCTCTCAAACAAAGAGCTTCAAGCTGGGGCCACTTTTCCCCCATAAAAGGCCTCAAACAGGGCTCGATACCTCAATTAAGGGCCCACTTTATTAGAATTGGGTTTTTAGGGTTTTGGAACTCTTTTTAAGTAGATTTTTAAAATTTAAAAGGAAATTAATTATTTAACAATACAAAATATCAAAATATTACACTCAAAAAAACATTTAAAAATAATATATGTATGTATATGCATTATACATGTATATGTTTATAAATTTAAATATACATAAACACACACACACGCACGCACGCACGCGCGCACACACACACACACACACACACACACACACACACACGCACACACACACACACACGCACACACACACACACACACATGTATATATGAATATATATATATATATATATATATATATATACATGTGTGCATACATATTATGAACCGTATTCATGTTGACAAATGTAGAAAATGCATGAATGAGAATGAAGATCTTCACAATACAAGAGATGTATTTAACCAGTTTCGATTACATCTCTGTTTTATTATTATTATTATTATTATTATTATTTTATTATTATAATTTTTAATGTTTTCATATCTTTCAAATTCATATCGAGGCAAGCATAGCATCGTACCAGCTCCCCGAACTTGCCGACGGGCCTATTACATATATACGGGTAAAATCGGCCTATTTGAATAATATTCTGATTAGAAAAAAAGATAGTGAGAATTAGTGCTTAAGACTGACCTAAGCGTAGTATATAAACCCAAGCATTTATCTCCCGGGGCCTGAAAGCGTCCCAGAAATTTTAGGCTCGTTGCTCTCGCAGTAAGTAGAGGTCCTAACATGTATTAACATAAATATTCTGTTTTGTTATCGATATTATTACTATTTTCATTATAGCGTTGTTATTTATTATGTCTTTGTTTTTGTTCTTGTTTTCTGTATCGTTATTATTTTTATTACATATCATTATCATTGTTATTACTATTATCACTATCATTGTTATTAACATTTTGATTATCATTATTATCTTTATTGTTACTATTATTATTGGCAATAGTTGCAGTATCATCATTATATTTATTGTTATAAATGGTAAGTAAAGTTTCTATTATTCTGAAATATTTTATGCAAGTTGCCAGCGATTGAAATTATTCCATCTTACGCACATGGTATCAGCTAATCAATAACTTCTGCATTTGTTTCCCTAGTTGTTGAAGAAATAGTGTAAATATATGTGTGTGTGTGTGTTTGTGTGTGTGTGTGTGTTTGTGTGTGTGTGTGTGTGTGTTTGTGTGTGTGTGTGTGTGTGTTTGTGTGTTTGTGTGTGTTTGTGTGTGTGTGTGTGTGTGTTTGTGTGTGTGTGTGTGTGTGTGTTTGTGTGTTTGTGTGTGTTTGTGTTTGTGTTTGTGTGTGTGTGTGTATGTGTGTGTGTGTGTGTGATTTATTTATACATATATATACTTATATATACATATATACATATTGATATATATATGTATATGTGTATATATACACATACTGGAAGGGGGGGGGGGGTAGTGTACTTTTTAGGTGACAATGCAAAGGGAAAAAAGTTTAATCTATTTACACATTATATGAAAAACAAAATTAGCTCATGCAAAGACAATATGTATAGGTAAGATTGCATTATTTAAGCTTACATATTTTCCCATTGCAAGAAATGTTGCAAACCTCGAAAACATACTAAAACATCCAATGAGTTTGTCGGTTAAAAGAGTTATCTGGAAAGTTTTTTTTTTTTTCTCTCTCTCTCTCTTCATCTGCAAAACTAGTTATTAATTGGCATCAAAGTTTGTGATACTAAATTAACACTCAAAAATCCGCAGCGTCTTTTTTTTCATTTACGGACTTATATTCTCCGAACCTTTTAGTTTGATTATTTTTATGAAGGTACTCTTTGTTCAGTCTTGGGATTCCTGTGGTCTGCAATTAAATCTGTTTTACGTCCGTTTCCCTCAAAAGTGCCCAGACCCGGGATCGAACCGGGGACCTTTAGATCTTCAGTCTAACGCTCTCCCAACTGAGCTATCTAGGCGATATGAGTTTTGATTTTGGCTTTATTAGTTATTGAAGATTCGCTTTAATTTTCTGTTATATGTCTATTTCTTTTTGTTCTTCAATTCGTTAATCATAATCTGCGAATTATATATATGACACAGCGGTTAACCGGAAAAGAAGAAAATATGTTCTTGACTTATATTGCCTTTTTATTTAGTGACGATTCACTTCAATTTTCTGATATATTTCTTTTTTGATTTTTTCTTCAGTTCGTTAATTATAATCTCCAAATAATGTCTATGGTGATAATAACAGGAAAACAGGAAAAAATGCTTTCGGTTTTATATTGGAACTTTTTTTTCACAATAATTTTTTCATAAATATTCAATTACTATTTTTAATCCTCTAAAATACTACATAATATCCGACAACAGATACACACACATACATTTGAGTGAATTACACAAAAAAGGGCTCATGATATCAAACATTTAATAACTTTTTTTAATTCGCCATACGATTTGGTATTTATTATCTTCATAATTTTCGTGCCTTAGACTAAAGTTGAGAGGAAGGGGAGCATGATAGAGATCTGCTACCCTATCCCTTTTAAGCTGTCACCAAAAGAAATAATAACAATGATAGATAAATAAATAAAACAAAAAAGGCCCACTATTGCAAAGCCCAAACCATCTGTGAAAATTGCCTCTTGATACTTTGCGCTCTATTATGCTTTTTTGGAATTTTAAAAATCTCTACTTCAATTGCCTCTCGCTTTCCATTTCCGGTCTAGTAGTCAGCTGGATAACTTGTATTTAATAACTGATCAATATCTTTTGATAGCTGCCTTTTTTTTTTTTTTTTTTTTTTTTTTTTTTTTTTTTTTTTTTTTTTTTTTTTTTTTTTTTTAGTTTTTCAATTTCACGGAAACTTTGTATAGACTGAAATTACAATACCAGACCTTTTTGACATCTGATGCCGTCTTTAGAGTTATCTATTTCTCTTATTAGATTTATAATGATATACTTACAGCTGAGGTTATATTGCATATCAAGGAACATGTGTAGAGAAGTTGCAATGAACATAAGACATACTTAATGGCAAATGATCAAAGGATGTTGCAGTAAAATGGGTTTGCAGGACAAGATGATTCGGCAACAGCAGAGTAATTCCTAACAACATTTTTGCTCAAATATCAGCAATCTGGTACCGACATATGAATTAAACTAAACACTAGCAGTATTAGCGATGTCAAGCTTCACGTTTCATTTTAGAAGCGCTGCAAATTTTCTCTTAATTGTCTTTATTGGGAAGGAAGATGCCCTGTAAAAAAAAAAAAAAAAAAGTGTAAACTAGATATTTAAAGGAAAATTTACATACTTTACCTTTTTCTCTTAATAATCTGGAATGATGGCAAATGTTCACGCTTAAGAAAAATAATCTAATTTCATTTTCATATTGAATATTCATACCGTTTTTTTTTATTTTTTTATAAAGGTATTTCCTCACCTTGGAGGCAGGAAATGGTTGCCTGTACGCTCTCATAACCATTTTATTTCTATGTTGTCTGTTAGGATTTAGCAAGGATTGTTTTGGTGAGCTTAGAGCTGGGCTGGATATCCGACTCTTTCTGTACCCATGAATGCGGATTTCATATGGATAACTTAACGGCTGAGTGTACATACCTGTTGGGTAGGGAAGGTAGAGAGAGGAAGAGAAAAAGAAAGAGAGAATATATATATATATAGAAAGAAAGAGATAGAGAGAGAGAGAGAGAGAGAGAGAGAGAGAGAGAGAGATAAGAGACAGAGGGAGAGAGAGAGAGAGAGAGAGAGAGAGAGAGAGAGAGAGAGAGAGAGAGAGAGAGAGAGAGAAAGAGAAAGAGAAAGAGAAAGAGAAAGAGAGAGAGAGAGAAAGAGAGAAAGATAGAGAGAGAGAGAGAGAGAAAG
>NC_061841.1:2719240-2721740 GCF_019202785.1 Penaeus chinensis
GGCTCTGAAACCTATGTTGTAGCCTGTTGCTATGGCAACTAGATTACTTCTGCAAACAGAGGATGCAAGATTCAATGATGTCTTTATTCTCGACGGAATATTTTGAGGTTGTTCGGTCTAGTTTTCTGACGAAATAGGGCCCGAAAATTGCATATTTCACTGGAACTGGTCGCAGGTGGAGTTGTTCACGTACGAACACCTGTCAAACAAGTGCTACAGGAGTGTTGAATCTTCCTCGACGGTGATTGGTCGAGAGAAACACACTAGCCAATCAGCGTCCAGCAATGATCACACACCCCTGACACACCTTCAAGGATTTACGACTTTGGCCCTTATGAACATCGTCTTAGAGCTCTAATAACTGAACGATTCCACTGGAAAATAAGCCTTGTGGGTTCCACGCTAAGAGCTATAGTGGTTAATACCCCCCTTCGTCCAGAAATTAATCACACGTTTTCTAAAATGTTCATCGCAAAGCAGGCATCTCGCAGCTCGTGACAATTAACCAGGATACAAGGAATTACATCCTATTTAACATCAATTCCTCTTTCAAATAGTCTTTATCATCAGCTGAGTACTCGAATTGCACAATGAATAACACGAACCCTCTTTACCTTATATGAAAACTAGTCTTTACACGTGTCTGTGAATGATAACAGCGACGCCCGATATTCGCCTGGTAACAGCAATGCTACCCGAGCGAGGCCTTCATGTCTCCCCCTCTTCCCCTCCCCCTCCCCCCCTCCCCCCCTCCTCCCTCTTTCTCTTCTCTCCTCTTCCACTTCTTTTTCTAGTCTGTTCCTTACTCCCCCTCTTCTTTTTCTTCTTCTTCTTCTTCTTTGTTAATTCCTTTCCCCCTTTTCTGATTCCGTCTTTCTCCACTTCGCCCCTCTACTTCTTCTTCTTCCTCTTCTTTCTCTTCGCTCTCTACCTACCCCTTTCCCTTTTCTCCTTCCCTCTTCCTCCCCCTCTTCTTCCTCCTTCATTTTTCCTCCACTCCCTCTTCTTCTTTCCTCCTCCCATTCTTCCTCTTAAATCCCCCCTCATCCTCTTTTATGTATTTCCATACTCCTTTTTTCCCTCTTCTAATCGCTTGACCCTCCCTCTTCCTCTACTCTCCTCCTCTTCTCTCCTCCTCTTCCTCTTCTCTCCTCCTTCTTCCTCCCCTCTCCTCCTTCTCCCTCATCCTCTACTTTCTTCTTTCTCCACCGCGTCCTCGTTTTCCTTCCCTTCCTGCTTCCCTCTCCCTCTCCCCCCATGATACGCCACACCCCTCCCCTCCACCTCCCTCTCCATCCCCCTTCTCCTTCCCCTTCCCTCCCTCCCTCCCTCCTCTCCTCTCTCCCTCCCATTCCCTCCCCCTCCCCCTCTACCTCCTCCCCCCTCTCTCCCTCCCATTCCTTCCTCCTTTACCTCCTTCTCCCCCCTCCCTCCCTCTCTCTCCCCCCCAAACGACACTCCACAACCACGCCACCTCCACGACGCCGCCACAGCCCCTCCCTTCCCTTCCCTTCTCCCGGTTCTCCGTCAGCCCGGCACTCGGCCACCAACACCCGCAGAGAACGGACGGATCAAGGTACCCCCTTAAACCCCACATACATTCCGGTATGTTGCGTTCGTGTGTTGTATTCTGAAAAGGAAGGTGTTGGGTTATTGAAAGGTGTTTTTTTTTTTTAAGGGTTATGGTGGTTAGGTTGAAAGGGGTATTGGGTGGTTTTGTTTAATAAGGATTTTTGTAATTAATGGTTGTTTCTTGTTTTTTTTTTTTCTCTCGTGGAGGGCGAAGAACTGCGTTGTTGGTCGGAATAACTGTTTATAGGCGAGTTCAGTTTAAAGTCCTCCTTTCCATTGTTTTCTCTTCGACTTTCACATCAGTAGGTTTATTTTAACAATTAAACCAATAGTTCATTGAGTAAGTACGGAACTACGGGTTAGAGAAAGTATTGTTCTAACATTTTCAAAGAAACTATCTTATGGAAGAGAAAATATCAACCACAAAAGGGTCGTGTGGTTGACACTTTCTCTAAAACCCTTTCATTATAAATTATCATTAGGATGAGTAATTATAATGTATATTTTTATTCGTTATATCTGTGACCTTTTATCGAAGACGCAATGTGGTCGGTTGTATACTAGACAAATGGTATTTATTAACTGCCGTTCTTTACTGAAATGCATCGGAAAATCCTCTAAAACTATGAATTATATAGACTATTTACTGAAATATAACTTCCTCGCTTAACCGGCTAATGATGTGTAAAAGTATTCTGCACAAATTATACAGTAAAGCAAACGACAATCTTGTCTTTTTACGATTCGTCACGTACACGCAATACGTGTCGTTTGGTTGTGCGCCGTTCGGCTTAAGAATGTTTGTGGATGTTTGTGTGTGGATAAGGGTGTTTGTGTGGATGAGGATGTGGATGTTGGTGTGTGTGTGGGGGGGGGGGTCTGGATGTGGGTATTTGTGTGTGTGGATGAGGATGTAGATGTGGTTTTT
>NC_061841.1:2726740-2744966 GCF_019202785.1 Penaeus chinensis
TGGGGTCACTGAGGGCACGCAATCACCCCCCCACCCACCCCCCTTGTCACTGGGTATGTTGCCCGGTCGCAGGATATTGTACCCAGGGGCACGAGACGGTGTTTATGCAATGCCGGCGCCGTTTCCAGGGGCAACAGGGGGCACTGTAGCCGGGGGGAGGGGGAGGGGGGGTTACGCAGGGTCACCTTGTGGTTCCCAATATATGCTGGTCTGGGGGGGAGGGGGTGGGGAAGAGGGGTACCGGCATTCATTATAAAGCGTCTGGTAAGTTTTGTGTGTAATATCTCGAGGGGCTTTTTTCTTATCTTTAAGCTTGGCATCTGAGGTTTTGGTGTAGTTTGTGATCTCGTTGAGAATGCAACATTGACGATTCACTGCACGTAGCGGGGGATGGGTGTATTGGGGTTGTCCTTGGAGAAGCCAAGTTGACTTCTCCCCAGTTCTCTTCTCCTTACCAGCTTATCCCTCTCCTATCCCTCTCCTATCCCTTCCTCGTCCCCTGCCTCCCTCCACTCCTATCCCTTCCTCGTCCCCTGCCTCCCTCCACTCCTATCCCTTCCTCGTCCCCTGCCTCCCTCCACTCCTATCCCTTCCTCGTCCCCTGCCTCCCTCCACTCCTATCCCTTCCTCGTCCCCTGCCTCCCTCCACTCCTATCCCTTCCTCGTCCCCTGCCTCCCTCCACTCCTATCCCTTCCTCGTCCCCTGCCTCCCTCCACTCCTATCCCTTCCTCGTCCCCTGCCTCCCTCCACTCCTATCCCTTCCTCGTCCCCTGCCTCCCTCCACTCCTATCCCTTCCTCGTCCCCTGCCTCCCTCCACTCCTATCCCTTCCTCGTCCCCTGCCTCCCTCCACTCCTATCCCTTCCTCGTCCCCTGCCTCCCTCCACTCCTATCCCTTCCTCGTCCCCTGCCTCCCTCCACTCCTATCCCTTCCTCGTCCCCTGCCTCCCTCCACTCCTATCCCTTCCTCGTCCCCTGCCTCTTCTCCGTTCCCCCAGCCCTCCTTGAACTCTTCCTCCTTCCCTCCTTCCCCTATTCCCTCTCATCCTTCTCCCTCCCCTTCCCGCCTAACCCCTACTCCCTTCCTCCATCCCCTCCTACGTCCTTCCCCCCTCCCCTCCCCCCTCCCCCCCCTCCCACCCTGAACGCGTCTCCCTCCTCTCAACTGACGACAAACAACAAAAACCTGTCAGAATTACGACGCCTTAGAGTTGATCCCAGATGTAATAAACAGCTAATCATGCTTTCATTTCGATAGTTATCCATTATTGCATAAGCACTGTGTAAAAATAGAGAACAAAATACGAGGTTTATATAGATGTTAATACCAAACTGCATTATATTTAAGGCAGAGAAGCTTGACTGTTGTAGTTGCAAAAAAGATTACTTGTTTGAAGCTGTTTATGCTCAAGGTCAATACAGCATGTTGCAAGATGTCGTCTGTAGCATCTTGGGAGATGTTCTTTAGTGTAAATGTTGATCTTCGTTTCTCAAAAATTAATAATACATTTAGTAGAGTAGAGGGTTGTTGTTACATGGTAAAAGTTTTTAGAATATTTTCTCGTTTGTTCATAGATGGGCGTTGAGATTATATTAAATGGGCGTTGAGTTTATATATAAAGTTTAAAAGGAGTGGGTGTTGTAGAAATACATTTTGCTATTACCTCTTAGCCGAAACAAGGGTATATAAAGAACTGAATATAATTAAAGATGATGATGATGCCGTGTTTGCAAGGCAATTTCTGTACCGTATCTCTATCTCGGTCTAGTTTCATTAAAGTTTTAGATGTATGTAGATATATTTGCTTGATGTACCGGAAAAAAGGACATATAAACAAGAAATAAAGCATTTCTTCAAATTCCCGAAGAGGCAAAGCTGAAATAATGAGTTAAAGCCGATGTGGTATTCATTAGATCTACCCTTTGTACAGCCACGATAAATACGGGTCAGTAAATTAAGCATTACCGAAACTCCTCCTTCACTCCGAGACAGCGTCCCTCCTCCACCTCCACCACCTCCACCTCCTCCACCTCCACCTCCACCTCCACCTCCACCCACTCAAACTCCGTCTCCTCCTCCTCCAGCAGAAGCACCATGACCACCTACTTCAGCTACCCCGCCCCTGAGCTTCAGGCCGAGCTCCGGCGCATCGCCAACGCCATCGTGGCCCCGGGGAAGGGCATCCTGGCCGCCGACGAGTCCACGGGCACCATGGGCAAAGCGCCTCTCCAACATCGGCCTCGAGAACACCGACGAGAACAGACGGAAGTACCGCCAACTGCTCTTCACTTCCGACAAGGTAAAGGAGGTTTCGGGAATTCGTTTTTAGTTTTTTTTAGTTTTGGCGTTGAATAAATTTGTTTTGGTTTATAGGTTTGTGGAGTTTGTGGAGTTTATAGGTTTGTGGGTTTATGGGGTTAGGAGAATTTGGGGTTTTGCATGTTTGAGAGGGTCTATTGTGTGAAAGGCGATTTATGAATCCTTGGAATTTGAAACTGTGTATAGTTGGTTATAGGTGGAAAGTTATTCTCACTATTTTTCTTGGGGATCGAATTGTATTTTTATTTTTAGGAAGTCTAATGCACGCAGATTTGCCTTCTATAACTTCTATTCTATCGACGAAAAAAGAAACAAGAAATGGATTCTGATCCTCTTTTGCAGGAGCTCGGAAACTACATCTCGGGTGTGATTCTTTTCCACGAGACACTCTACCAGAAAACAGATGACGGTCGCCCCTTCGTCGATCTCATCAAGCAACTCGGGATCATCCCCGGAATTAAGGTTAGTTTTCGATATTTTTTTAACCCAATGCCGTCGGGGAAAATGAACAAAAAATGGGGAAAATGCTGTGCCCATTTTCTATATTTTTTGTGAAATGTCTGCTCATAGATGGCTCTGCTAGTGCTTAGCCACAAAGGAGTCAATTAGTAGACCTTGTGACCATACGTGATTTGAATTGGCGGGAAAAACGTGTTTTTTACTAGTGCTATGGATATCGATGGTGTTATTTTTATTATAAACATTATAATTATTATAATGTTTTTAATATTAGTAACAGCAAAATAAGATAATGTAAAATATTTCGTAAATCAAAGAAAAGGGTGAACGGGCGAGACGGGCAGTACTCCTAACTGGCTCATTGGTGACTTAGTACAAGTATAGCCATCTATGTGTATAAACAATCAAACAAGTACTAACAGTGGGCAAAGCACGTGTCTACCCGTCGTATCCGTCGGCAAGGGGTTAAATATCAGATTTTTTTAAGGATAGAAATTTTTGTATATTTTGGATGTTCTCTTTGACTTATTATGGATATGAAACTGTCAAATGTAATATTTCCTAATAGTTATCTTTGAGTGTTATTTCATGGGGAGGATTTTGAATTAACCGTTCCGTACTTCATATACTTATGAAGTATACCCATATCAACCACATTTTGAAATGTATGTAATATTTCTTACGGGAAATGCTCTATTTAGTTCAGATCGACTTTAAAATGTCCAAGAAAAGGGTGGATACCATCTGGTTAATCTTTACTTTCAAAATGGCCCATTCTGCTGCTAAAAAGCGACTTCGTTACCGGCAGGTCGACAAGGGTGTCGTTCCCCTCATGGGATCTGAAGGCGAGAGCACAACCCAGGGTCTCGATGACCTCTCCCAGCGCTGTGCTCAGTACAAGAAGGACGGCTGTGACTTCGCTAAGTGGCGCTGCGTCCTGAAGGTCGGCACCAACACCCCCAGCTACCAGGGCATGCTGGAGAACGCCAATGTCCTCGCTCGCTACGCTTCCATCTGCCAGATGAACGGCCTCGTGCCCATTGTTGAGCCCGAGGTGAGGGGGAGACTTTGCTGTGGGGCCCTTTTTGTTTATTGTTTTCTTGTTATATTTTGTAGTTGTTTTAGGTGATATTAGGCAGATCGCGCAAAAAATTACAGGAATACACACTGATTCACCATTTTTTTTTTTTAGCCTTTTTTTATTTGGCTCTTGAGCGTATATAAACTTTTTTTTTCTTTCTCCTTTCCTTCAACATGTCTTAATCGCGTCCCCCCCCCCCCTTCTCCTCCCGCCGCAGGTGCTGATGGACGGCAGCCACGACCTGGACCGCGCCCAGAAGGTCACCGAGGCCGTCCTGTCCTTCACATACAAGGCCCTCGTAGACCACCACGTCTTCCTCGAAGGCACTTTGCTCAAGCCCAACATGGTCCTCGCCGGCCAGGAATGCCCCACCAAGTACACACCCCAGCAGGCTGCCACGGTGAGTTGATTTCGGGCTTTCTTGTAGTTTAGGGATCGAGTACTCTTTTAAAATTGTGCTGCAGGATTTTGTTTATTGTGCGTGACTCTTTATAAAGGCCGATGACCCCTTTTTCTTTCTAATGATCCGTAACAAATTCGTTCACGATGGACAGTAACCCTTGGTTGTTCCCTCCGCAGGCCACCGTCCTGGCCCTGTCCCGCACCGTGCCCGCCGCCGTGCCCGGCATCTGCTTCCTCTCCGGCGGCCAGTCTGAGGAGGAGGCGACGGTGCACCTGGACGCCATCAACAAGTGCACGGCCGGCAGGAAGCCTTGGGCGCTCACCTTCAGCTACGGCCGAGCCCTGCAGGCGTCGGCCCTGAAGGCGTGGAGCGGCAAGGACGTCAAGGCCGGTCAGGCCGAGCTCATGAAGAGAGCCAAGGCCAACGGAGCCGCCGCCTTGGGCAAGTACGCGGCTGGCACTGTCGCTGGTGCCGCCGGCGACGAGGGCCTCTTCGTCAAGAATCACCAGTACTAGACGCCCTTCGAGAACCGCTAGTACAAGGACGACCTCGAAGCCATCACGCGAGGAATGGAGTCGTCCTCCCTCCCTCTCTCTTCTCTCTCTTTCCTTCCATCCTTTTGTCATCGTCAAAATGTCATCTTTCTTCCGGAGATTTGTCTCTGATACCCCGTCCCCCCCATCTCTGCGGTTGAGTTGTCATGATGGAATGAACTTATGGATTTCTGTTTAAAGATTTGAGAATTGTTATTCTTTCAGAGGACATGTTCGAAAGTGTTATAGGTATATATATATGTGTATCTCAAGTGCCGAGTTACCACCACCCACCCTTATGTGTACCTAATGATATTTAAAATGTTGAATCTGTCAGCATTCCATTTGTGACGCTTTCATTTAAAACAATAAAATCAAGGAATGTAATGTGAATATTTAATCTTAAACCCCATTTTTATTTTGGACATAAGACAGAGCTATCCGAATGTAAATAATGACAAAAGCGTGTAAAACAAGATAGCATTTCTAGTTATAATGGAGTTAGAATTCCCATGCAGTAGTGGAAATTCAAAATCTATAATATACACGAATCCTCTCTTATTAAGTTACAAACATTCTGATGAAACGAAAATCGGAAATGAAAAAGAAAAATGACTCTTCAGTAACTTCCCTTCTGGCTGATCTGATTATATTATGTTCCAGAAATGCGTGGTTTTGACAGCCTTGTAAAACGAAGCTGAGGATTCAGTCGGCTGAAACGGATTCGAGTATAATATAATATCGAAGAAATAGGCTTTGAAATGCCATTAACCGTAGAAAAGGGGTTCGATCCTATAACGGAGGCGTCTTCGCGGACTATAGAAAGGTAGAAAAAAACTTCTTGTTTTGTCTTCGTAATGACGTCGATATTTACCAAAGAGTCCCAAGTTTAGGTCCGATGCTTTGATATATGCTTGTACGAAATTCCATACTTCCCTCGTTCTCAGAAGGAGAAATTACTGGAAGGGAAGATTAAAGGGGTATTGAACTCAAAGTAAATAAATTAAAAAAAATAAATAAAAAAAAATTAAAACACGCCAATTACAGGTTAGGACATTGGTTCCCAAAGTGACAGGTACGCCCCCCCCCCCCCCAACCCCCTCGAAGCAGTAGAAAGATATGTGGGCAGGAGGCAAAAGGGGGGGGGGGGGGTAGAGGGGCGACGGGATGGTATCGGGAGCAGTTAATAACTGATTTTAAGAAAATCTGAATAACAAAAGCACATTCATCCCATTAACAGTAACCGTGAACACAATGAACTGTTACTATGGTTACTGCTGAGATGTCGATTTAGCCTTCAATATTCTGACACACCTAAAACTGCTAAATAAATTGATATACTAAAGTAGGTTTTATTTGTGAAATACGTTTGTTTAATCTGATTATTTTCAATCTAAAGCATGCCAAAATAAAAAAAATTGATTGATTGGGGGGGGGGGGGGGCTATGAACCCACCTGGAAGCCAATTTGAGAACAACTGGTTAAAGATAATGGGGGGGGGGGGGGGCATAGCATATTCATGGGTTGGCCATATTATATTCCAAGATTGATAGAGGTATAAAATGGCCATTCAGAGAACAGGGTTGGCACAGGCATGGAATGGCTGGTCAATATTCCAGAAGTGGCATAAACATGAATGGCCCTTGGAAGTGGAGCACTTATTTCCCAGGGTTGATAAAGGCATAGAGTGAACATTCAGATAAGAGTTGACACATTTAGTGTTCAGTCAGAATACAAGGGTGCCAGTTTACCCCTACCTTCAGACCACCCCCTTGTTAACTCTGCATACTGCATTGCAATAACATGACTAGTTTGAGTAGATTACTATTTGGTTTAAAGGACAGTGAATATAGATAAGTAAATATATATATATATATATATATATATAATTTTATTTTTTATTTTCTATTTTTGGGTGGGGGGCATTCTAAAACTGTACCTGGTTGCAGAAGCCTTCTGTTCTGTTGATTAACTACATATGAAAAGACCTAAAATGTAAAAAAAATATTGTCTGAAATCTTAGTCTAAGTAATTTAAGTACCATATTGACAGATTGCAAATATTTCTGTATCTCTGTTGGATCCAGGCACATACCCACAAAGTAAAATACAGTTGAAGAAACAATATTCATAATTTTGAAATGATAATGATTATATGAATAATGATAAGTAATAATAATAATAATGGTAGCAACAAGAAGACTGCAGCAATAACAATTTAAACTGTAATGGCAGTACTTACAACAATAATAATATTAATAACAATAATATTCTGGATCTGCCATTGACAGGTATACCAGACACCAACTGTATTCTTTGTCTAATCTCTCATTTTTAATACTTCCTCAGATATAATTTCACTGAAATATATCAAATAAGAACACTGGGGAAAAAACTGAAAATGTAATACCATAAAATCTCAGAAATGTAACATACGTAAATATAAAACCTGTGGATTAAGATAGCATTTCTGATAAATGGTAAAGAGAAAAAGAGAATAGATAGTAATTCTTAAATATATTAAATTTATTTTCATCATTTTGTAATGTGAAGATCATTGTTACAGAAGTTTTATATTAATGACAATTCTATCTATACTTCTGAAAAACAGGCATTATTGAAATTTTTAGGCCTATCCTTTATAAATTCTAAAATCTGATTATTCTGTTATATCACTAAAGCTTCTCAATAGACATCTTACAAAGAATATATAAGAAATGCCTCAATTAATGGTTTAAAGACAATGCTTTATGAAAGATAGCTAAACCTGAATTATGAATTTTCCAAAAGGAAATCGAGAAAAGCTAAAAAAGTAGAAAAAAAGAGGAAAAGTATTTTCCTTGACAATAAATGATAATACCTAAACAATCATCTCAGATTCGGTGAATATCAAAGATCAATTTACAAGATTAACCACAGGTAGATAGTAAAATTCCAGTTTAAATAGGAGAGGGTTTGTTCAAGAAAATAAATTATGACCCAGACCTTCACAGTACAAAGATTTTAAAAATCTATGAACATTCTCTCTTCAGTCGTGGCTTCTGTTCACTGAGTTACATATTTTGTTTATTTTTTTATTTAGACTAAAGAATTATGATTATGGTTAATTTATCAAACAATGACAGTTGGTATAATACTCCATTTTCAAGTTCATGGTTTTGTATTTATCTCTTATGCATTTTGTTGATACTTTAGACTTACAATATTTTTTTTTTCATACTTGCAATCTTATGCATGATATTTGAAGGATCAACACAATCCAAGAGTTTGTGATTTTGTTAAATTAGAATAATGCATTAACACATTAATGAGGACTCAAACCACCATCACCTAGTAATGCCCCAAGAGCTTATAAACCACTAGAGTTCTTTGCTTTATTTGACTGCTACTTATTAATATATATTAATATGTTTTTATTCATGATGCACGTGGGTTCTCAGTCCTGTCTCAGGTTTCTTCAAAAAGGGATAGAAAAACAGTGGACTTAGTTTTATGTATATTTTTTTCCTCGAACATACATAATATATTATTTATTGTTTCGTGCATCATCAAATAATATTTGGACCTTTTCATAAATCATGATTTAAAAAAAAAAAAAAAAAAAATCAGTCATTACAAGAAAAGAGCCATGTAAAAAATAAACAATAAATAAAAATATTAAAAAGTGAAACTGATAAAGGATCTGCCAATGAATCTTTATAAATATTAAATAGATGAACTTTTTAACAAACTTTTATATCACAATTTATTTTTTTTGTTACACTGCTCCTTATGAACAACTGATAAGACTTCTCTTCGCTATGGCATGATTAACAACATACCACAGGCTCAATACAACAATACAATACTATACACACTTCATTCATATACAAAATGTATACATAGCATGACTCTCACACAGGTGCTGAACCGACACTTTTGTATCTGTCTTTTACCTGCTTCTTTTAACTGCCCTTCGCAATAACTCATACCGCACATGATAAATATATAAATACAGTGGACAACATAATAAGTCGATTCTTCTTGCTGTTATTATTCTTAAAAAAAAAAAATTCTTATTGCAAGGGGACCAGACATGAAGGACCCAAGAATTTTGGTTCGAACTCGCGCGTACAAAAGAAATGGAACGCACAGTACTTGATTTCTTTTCAACGCGGTTACTCTCTTTTTCTCGTTCCTGAGCCTTCCATCTTGTTCACAGAAAGAAGCTAGTACACAAAAGACACAGATTTATTCAACACATCTGAATGAAATATGGAATTCAAGAGTTAAATGATGAGATAAAAGGATTTATGATCACTTCAATAGTCATTCTATTATATAATCTGTTTTAATTGACTATTATGTCTTTAGCATTTTAGCACAGCTGTTGTTGGACTTAAAATAATCAGTCTATCATATTGACATTAACAGGTACATTCTAACATCACGCATCAAAAAACTGCTTAACAATTTTTAGCCTGACGGTGATGATCCCAGATACAATATCATCTGGTTGAGACCTAAAATCCTCTGGCAAAGGGTATGTGAATTTAATGTCGAACTGTACATGATTTTAGGGATAGCTAGCAGGGCGCTCCAAGGATAATATTCCCCAACATCTGTCGGAGGATATGAGATCTTACTTCGCTTGTCGTTGGGAGAGGACTTAGTAAGCGTGATCCTTGATGAAGAGTCCAGCGTCACCAGCGTAGCCCTTGCATGAGCCCCATTCGTACTTGCCGAGAGAAGCATCACCATTAGCCTGCCGAGGGGAAAATAAAGTTTTTAAGACATTTATCCCCTTTCCACGATGAAATTTATGAGGGTGTATGATAGGTTAAAACTGGAGAACTCTATTTTAGATTTGTTGCCAAAATCTGTGTGATACTTTTTGTTTATTCTCTTATTTTTATTAAAAGTTTTTAATAAAAATGATAGGGAATTTTTTTTTTTTAATTATACGATATAATGTATCAACAATCACATGACTATCTGACACCCACCTTGGCGCGCTTCATGAGTTCCTCCTGGCCAGCCTTGACGTTCTCATCCTTGCCACCCCATGCCCTGAGGACAGAAGCCTGGAGAGCGCGACCATAGCTGAAGGTAAGAGCCCATGGCTTCTTAGCATCAGTGCTCTTGTTAATAGCATCAAGATGGACTGAGGCCTCTTCCTCAGACTGACCACCAGAGAGGAAGGTCACGCCAGGAACAGCAGCGGGCATGGTGCGGGAAAGAGCAACCACTGTGGCCTAGGAAATGGGGAAAGGTTCTGTCATTAGCTTTTGCATGTGTGTGTATAGTTGTGTCAAAACTCTTGACTTGGAGGCTGTTAAAACCAAGTCTTTTAAAATTCATGTGAAACCCTAGTGCACTTATTTAACTGTAGTACCATATTTAGCGAGAGATTACAATCCCCTTTTTAAGTAATTAAATACTCCTCAACTGATCTTGCAAAACCAAACCAACTTTATGAAGGCAATAGTTTCAGCCTAAAAGAACATTTGCAAACACTTGAAAGTATTTCACTAAGAATCAAGATAAAGATGCATTTAACATACCTTAGCAACCTCCTGGGGAGTGTATTTCTTGGGGCAGGACTGACCAGCAGTGACCATGTTGGGCTTGAGGAGGGTGCCCTCAAGGTACACGTGGTGATCGTTCAGAGCCTTGTACACAAAGGCCAGGACGGTCTCAGTCACCTTCTGTGCACGGTCCAGGTCGTGCTCACCATCGGGAAGAACCTGTTGGGAGAGGCAATGACTTGTAAGAATTGAATGCTCATATATGAAATTTTTTCCTGGGCCTCACCCAATCCATATATCCAACCATCTATCTTTATACTTGAATGTAATAAGATGCAAAATACTAATAGGCAATCAGTACTGTTAACTCTCAAAAAAAAAAAAAAAAAAAAAAAAAAAAAAAAAAAAAATATATATATATATATACATATATATATATATATATATATATATATATATATATATATATATATATATATTCCTTTAATAATTCTTAATAAAAGGATTGAAGCAACAAAATCAAGCATAAAATAATCACCTCAGGCTCAACAATAGGAACAAGACCATTCATCTGGCAGATGGAGGCATAGCGAGCGAGGACATTGGCGTTCTCCAACATGCCCTGGTAGCTGGGGGTATTCTTGCCAATCTTCAGGACACAGCGCCACTTAGCGAAGTCACAGCCGTCCTTCTTGTACTGAGCACAACGCTGGGAGAGGTCATCAAGACCCTGGGTTGTGCTCTCGCCTTCAGATCCCATGAGGGGAACAACACCTTTGTCAACCTGCCAGTAAAGTAGTCATTTTTAATTATATGTAGGGCATTTATTAAAGTAAAAATGACTCTACTCACTCCATTCCACATTGGTAGTATTCAAAGTAGTGATTAAGTGATTGAACATAACAGACATAAACATTTAACTCCATAAACACTTTTTACACTAAATCCCTTCTGAAGAGTCTCTTACAAAATAAGATACCAAGGCTAATCACTTAATAAACAATCACTCTGCTTCAAATACATAGAAATACATCATACTGCCATAAAGCACTTCAACTCCACACTGTCTAAACAAAATACACAAGTCCCTCTTTTTTATTTATTTATTTATTTTTTTTCATATATTCACCTTGATGCCGGGAATGATGCCCTTCTCCTTGATGAGGTTAACCAGGGGAGTTCCATCATCGGCCTTCTGGTAAAGGGTTTCGTGGAAGAGGATCACGCCGGAGATGTTGTCAGCTACGGTCTGTAATGTGGAAGAGCAATGATGAATAAGTCATTCCATGGTAATTTTTATGTGGCTTTATGATGTCAACATAAGCTTACACACATATAACTGTTGAATCATAATCCTCCTACTATAATATTTCTTGAAAATTTATTCCATAAGCTATGAAATTTAATTTCTTCTTTCCCACCCACACACAAAACCAATAAGAATATTCATTCATAATTCTCAAAGTAAATTTTTCTTTAAAAATTGCTAACCAAAGACTTGCACAAAGATAATAACAGAGTAACACAAGACAGGACAACCCCCACACCTTGTCAGCGGTGAAGAGGAGCTGGCGGTACTTGCGGCGGTTCTCCTCAGTGTTCTCGACGTTGATGTCAGCCAGGCGCTTGCCCATGGTGGAGACAGACTCGTCGGCAGCCAGGATGCCCTTGCCGGGAGCGACGATGGCATTGGCAATCCTCCTCAGCTCCTCGCGGAGGGCTGGCTCGGGGTAGGTGAAGTAAGTAGTCATGGTGGATCTGGAAGGGAAAAGAGCCACAACTTAGTCCAAAGGCTATTAGCTTTATGTGGCTAGTGGGTGATAAATGTTGCCGGGATATTTGTTTCGCTATTTAGCTTTTCTTATTTAGCTTTTAAATATCTTTGATTTTCATAAGTTGTTTCTATATTAATCTGTTGGTTATGGTCTAGACTACAGATTTAGCTTTTGAATATCTTTGATTTTCATAAGTTCTTTCTATATTAATCTGTTGGTTATGGTCTAGACTAAAGATTGTGAATGAATCCTTCATCCCAAATTCTTGTAAATATTTTACAAACTTCATTTAGGAAGATTCTAATTCATAATCATTGCAATTCACTTCCAGAAAAAAAGCCTTCTCTTGCCAATAAAGAATAATTAATTCACTAAACATTGCTTCCAAATGTGCATGTGAAAATGTACATCTGCACCGAATTTCCACACAATCATTTTAATCCATTTGCAGCTTCCTTATTGGACAAGAGCCAGTTTTTATATAACTCCCTAATATATACTAACTCAATCTCATTTCACTCAAAATGGTATATTTCGAAACCCACAATCTCCATAACATACTCAGACAAGCTAGATAAAACTCAACATTGTTATAAATAAGTACAAGAAAAAAAAAAAAAATCAAATCTTTCCGTGACCTTCCTTGTCCTTGGGCATTTTCCCAAGAGGGGGTCTGTGCCCACTGCCAAGACAGGAGGAGACCGGTGAACCTCCTTGACTTTTAATTCTCTTTCTCCCCGTTTTAGTCATTTCAGATATTGCTTACTTTCATCTTTCTTTCTTTTTGTACATACTGGTTTCTTTCACTTCTCACTTTCACTCTCTCTCTCTTCTACAATCGATATTAAATACCGTTTCCATAGTTTCCACAAACTCGGACTTTGAGAATCTCTCTCTCCTTTTCGCTGAGTCATCAATACCCTTTCACTTCCAAATTATCATTATTTTTCTTTACCTTTCCATAGGTTCAGCCGATTCGGATACAAAAACTTCAATAACCTCCCCACCGCCGACGCAATTGCCCATCTCATGCACAAAACCCCGTTATTAGAGGAAAAAACACCACATGAGCTTATTAAAACGTTATGTGGGTCGGCGGACACGTGTCGACAGGTGGGGGACATTCCTCTATCGGTATGCAAGACAGGGCGGTCTATTCCCTTCAGTGGTCGAAGTGGGTGGTTTGCGCTTGCCCGTAGTGGTAATGAAGGGTGGGGTGGGGGTACGGGTAGGGTGGGGTGGGGTGGAGGAAGGGGGTGGGGTGGAGTGGGGGTAAGGGTGGAGGGGGAGGTAGAGGAAGGGGGTGGGGTGTGAGGGGTGGGGTGGGGAGGGAGGCGAATGGAGTGAGGAGAGTCAGGGAGACGGGTGGGGAGGTGGGGAGGGGAGCTGTGAGGGGAGAACATGAGAAGGGAGGGGCAGGCGATTGAGTTTGGGAGGAAGGGGAGGGGGGGGGGGGGGGGAGGGGAGGAGGGAGGAAAGATGCGTGGGAGGAGAGAGCAGAGGTGTAAAGAGAGGGGGAAGAGAGCGGGTAATTGAGTTTTCGGAGGGAAGGGGCGGGAGGAGAGGGGAAGGGTAAGCACGAAGCGTGAGGAGAAAGAGAGAGAGAGAGAGAGAGAGAGAGAGAGAGAGAGAGAGAGAGAGAGAGAGAGAGAGAGAGAGAGAGAGAGAGAGAGAGAGAGAGAGAGAAAGTAAGAAAGTAAGTAAGTAAAGAGAAACAAGTGAGAGAGGTGGCCAAACAAAAAAAAAAAAATAATAAACAAGAAAAAAAAAAGTGAAAAAAAACGAAAATAGTGCCCGAACGAAAGTGAAAGGGAATAGGAACTCACGAGAGCCGGCGAAAGGAGAGAGAGAGAGAGAAGTGAAAGAAAACGAGATTAATCCAATCAGAAATAAAGAAAAAAAACAACAAAGAAAAGTAATTTGGAGTGACATGGCAACTATAACATCGGAAGCTACCATGATCACGCGCAGCTGATAGCCTGCGGGTAATTTCATATCATTTTCTTTCTGTTGCATTTCACAATATCCTCTCTCGCTCATGAGAAAAAAATAAGTCCAATTTCTGCGTAATTTTCCAACGCATCTCACACGTATTCTTATAAAAAAATAGAAGATGATTACCAACTTCAATCTCTATCACAACACTGTTCAATTAATAACACGTTATTCCTTCACTCCCTTTAACGAGGTCACAGAGAGCGGACGTGAGAAATCTCATGGCAGCCGGCAACCCTAGTTATCCGGTGTCCTGCATCCCGTGTCCATAGAGATTACAGTTTTCTATATTTCGTAGTTCTTCACTTGGGTCGTAATCTGTTACAATCTCGAGAAGAAATAGACGCTTTGTTAGTTTACTGTTTGTAAATCACTACGAGGTGCTGTTGCAACTTTCCCGTGCACCTGATCAGAATCGATAACTGCGACGCGACGTAAAAATGCTTGTGAAGGCTTTAAAATTACGTAACAAAGGCACTGGAATTTACTACGCATTCTACGATTCCTGGGCGTGGTTCCGATATCTCCATCACAGAGATTTACTCGTCACAAATCTCTATCACAGTCGAAGTTGCAGGCAGCCGGCTGTAGTTGCGTCACGGGTTCTGTGCAGACAATATCTCCCGTATGCATTATTTACCATGGGAGAAGAACAGTCATTTACTCTACGCTCCCTTCAATCAATATCAAGATCTACTGGGTTTGTAGTATTTGATACATTATTCACGAAGAATAGATGCAAGCTGAAAGAGGGCTATAAGGGAAATTAAGAGACCAGGAGAGTGCTGTACCTGATGTGGCTGTGACCGTGGCTAGCGACGCTGTGAGCCGACCGGGGAACTGCCGCCGCTATATCTCTCGGGCTCTCCTTCAAACGCCCTTCGTCCCCTCGCTTCGCTCCGTCGGCGCATGCGCAGGGCCCCTCGCTCTCCGGCGCCCGGTTCGAACTCGGAGGGGAAATCGGTGAAAATTCGAGAGGGGAAACAGTGTCACGGGTGCGCTGACGAGGCCTTGCGTGGGGAAGGACCCAGGGAGGGTAGGGATGCTCGTGGGATTCATGGCAGGCGATGGAAAAAGGGAAATTTTGCCGCAAACTGACCTTGTCCTTGACGATTCACCTCTACATCGATCTGCCCTTCTTCCCGCGGGGCTGTGGCGCTCTCCCCTCTTCTTACCCTCCCCTCCCCCTCCTCCCGCCTCTTCTTCCTCCCCTCCCCGCCCCCTCCTCTCTCCTTCCATGGCTACAAAGACATGGTGATACTCGTGAATGGGGTTAAATTTATCCATCGAGTGTTTGTGTATCTTGCACATTGTAAGCGGAAGAGTAGCCAGTTACCTGTCGATTAATTTGAAAACGTAAACAAAAAAATATAATCAGAAGCTCCATTTATAATTGATGCACATTCTGATATGAAGAAATTGACACTGCTCTCGTTGTACTTATTCTTAGAACCACTTAGAAGAAACGGAATTGTGTAACCAAGGAGCAAGATGAAATTCCTAGTTCTATGAAGAAACACGAGAAAGTTACTTAAGCCTTACAAAAAAAATATATATATATTACTACAAGAAACCCTATTTACTATGGACATATAGTAATCATACCACAACTACCACGAACACCACTCATACCACATCTACTAGGCATAGTACCACACTTCCTGCGAACACTCAGGATTCACAATTACCATAGACATTCAACAGTCATACCATATCCACTATAAACATTCCCCAACCATAAAACATCTACCACAAACATTCCCCAACCATACCACGGCTACCATGATCCCATCGTAGTCATGAGACCTGCATCTGACATTCGGAGGTCACCGTGTCCTTGACAGAGCATAATAGGTCACAGGGTCGCCCCGCCCGCCTACAAAGTCATCCACATTGGTACTGGCAAGGGATACCACAATGGAAACCGTTCCAAGTATTTTTGCAAATGATAAAGTTTTTGATTCTTTTGTCATCTCTGCGTTTCGTTATATCTTGTGTCGTTATATCTTGTGTTTGTGTTGAAATAAAGACTGAATTTTATTATCCGTGCTGGGACTTCATCGACTGAAATTAGTTACATTAAGATAGAGAGAAATATTCTTTTACCATAAATGTATTATAATCATATATAAATATATCCAACATTAATCTTTTACATGAATAAATAACCATAGCTATAACACAGTTTAATAAATAATCCGATGAACTAAGCTTTCAACATATAAGTTCATATAATTAAGGAAATAAATATGTTGCATTTCAACTCAAGCATGCCAGTATATTTCAAAGGTTTTTATTATATGTTAGTACGGTTTCCTACTTATCTCACTCATGGCTGTGTGTGTGTGTGTGTGTGTGTGTGTGTGTGTGTGTGTGTGTGTGTGTGTGTGTGTGTGTGTGTGTGTGTGTGTGTGTGTGTGTGTGTGTGTGTGTGTGCGCGTGCGTGTGTGTGTGTGTGTGTGTGTGTGTGTATGTGTATGTGTATGTGTATGTGTATGTGTATGTGTATGTGTATGTGTATGTGTATGTGTATGTGTATGTGTATGTGTATGTGCGTATGTGCGTATGTGCGTATGTGCGTATGTGCGTATGTGCGTATGTGCGTATGTGCGTATGTGCGTATGTGCGTATGTGCGTATGTGCGTATGTGCGTATGTGCGTTGTGTATTGTGTATTGTGTATTGTGTATTGTGTATTGTGTATTGTGTATGTGTGCGTGCGTGCGTGTGCGTGCGAATGCATGTTCCTAATGTATATGTGTCAGTTCATACAGATACGCAATTATTCCCTTTCTTCTTAACCATTTCTTAAAAAATCAACACTAAAACAAACAATGAAACAGACCTGTCACCAAAAGACCCAATCTGATACGAGAAACTAGACACAACAGGTTTGTCATGGCGGCGGAAATATTCCATGGCACTTTGGGAAAAAAGGTCCACGTCTTGAATTCCCCGAAGCCGACGTTTTTGTGCGGACTGAAGTGTGATGCGCAGTGACCATCCCTGATTTACTTGGGGGATTTTATGGAGGGTCGTATGATATATACACACAAATATATATGTATAATATATAAATATAAGTGTGTGTGTGTGTGTGTGTGTGTGTGTGTGTGTGTGTGTGTGTGTGTGTGTGTGTGTGTGTGTGTGTGTGTGTGTGTGTGTGTGTGTGTGTATGCGTGTGTGTATATATATGTATTTCTATGTATGTATGTATAATATATATATATATTTTTTTTATATATATACATATATATATGTATGTATGTGTATATATAATGTATGTGTATGTGTATGCATGTATGTATATGTGTGTGTTAGCCTAACGCTTCTACGGTAATGCAACACAAATATGATCCCAAAACCTCATTAAAACAAAAAACAAAAAAACTAACAATCCATCTCTCCCACCAAAAGCAAGGAAATCAACCCCCATACACATCCTGAAGCTTTTTATCAGTCTGGAAACGTTTAGATGTACACCGAAACACCGGCTCCTCCTGACGACACATCCCGGCGATCAGCTGACGGAATTCCTGTTCATGATGACGCAATCAAGGGCACGGACGAGACGGACCGTACGTTTGAGGAGAAGAAAAAAAAATGTTAGAGAAGGAAGAATTCAAGAATAGGAGGATTTTGTTGTATGTGTTAACTGGGACTAAATTGTTTTTTTTATCATTGATGGATACGTGTTGTCTTTACTTATATTCGGAAGTCAGTGTTCAGACTGGAAAAGACTGGGAGATACCTGCATCCTGCCGTGAAGTGGGAGAGACAAACATGCATGCACACACACACACACACACACACACACACACACACACACACACACACACACAGAGAGAGAGAGAGAGAGAGAGAGAGAGAGAGAGAGAGAGAGAGAGAGAGAGAGAGAGAGAGAGAGAGAGAGAGAGAGAGAGAGAGAGAGAGAGAGAGAGAGAGAGAGAGAGAGAGAGAGAGAGAGAGAGAGAGAGAGAGAGAGAGAGAGAGAGAGAGAGAGAGAGAGAGAGAGAGAGAGAGAGAGAGAGAGAGACGCGTACGTGTGTAAGAGCTGATAACAAGAAATATAAACAGAGAAATAGCTCAATGGTGTAGGAGTACAGGAAATACTAGTAATTCAGTATGCAATTATTCTAAAAATTAAATTACGGA
>NC_061841.1:2745066-2747566 GCF_019202785.1 Penaeus chinensis
TCTATAGTCGATATGCAATTCCGCGCTCATCCACACTCTCTCCCAGCTTTGCCCTTGACCCGAGTCCTTCAATGAATTTCAGAGTCTCTCGAAGGTCGTGACGGGAGGGTATTGCCCTGAGTCTCTGATCTGGGATAAAATTGGCATCTCCCCGGCACCCGCCTGGCACTCAATGCAGCTTAGAAACAAGGTGCCAAACCCGAGGGGGGGAGTTGGCATGCGGGTCGCTTGGTGTTTTGGCGGGAAATGAAGAGAAGAGAGGAAGAGAAAGGGGCAAGTGAGAGAGAAGATGGGGCTTTGTAGGGGAGAAAGGGGAGAGGGAGAGATGGAAGAAGGGGGATGGAAGGGGAGGAAGGGAAATGGAGAGAAAGGAGGAAGAGAAAGGGGCAGTGAGAGAGAGGATGGGGCTTTGTGGAGGAGAAGAGGGAGAGGGAGAGATGGAAGAAAGAGGATGGAAGGGGAGGAAGGGAAATGAAGAGAAGGGAGGAAGAGAAGGGGGCAAGTGAGAGAGAGGATGGGGCTTTGTGAGGAGAAGAGGAGAGGAGAGATGAAGAAGGGGGATGGAAGGAAGGATAGAAGGGGGAGGGATGGGGGATAGAGGGGAGAGAGGGAGGGATAGAGGAAGGGAAGGATGTGAGGAAGGGGGAGGGATCAGAGAAGGGGGAGGGGAGGATGGAGGAAGGGGGAAGGGGAGAAAGTGAGTGAGGAGGAGGGAGGAAGAAATTGGAGAGGGAGGAAGGGGAGGATGGGGGAGGGATGGAAGAAGGGGGAGAGGGAGGGATGGAGGAAGAGAGAGGGATAGAGGAAGGGGGGGAAAGGGAGGAAGGATGGACGAGGAGAGAGAATGGGGGGGGGGGCAGAAGGAAGAAAGGAAAGAGGGAGGGATGGAAGGAAGGGGAGGAAGAGAGAGGGATAGAAGAAGGGAAGGATGGAAGAGGAAGAGGACGAAGAATGGAGGAAGAGGAGGATGGGGGAGAGTTGGAGGAAGGGGAGATAGACAGATAAGAAAATAAGCTGACGGGTTGACAGAGATAATGAGAAGTTATGAGAACGGGGAATAAGTGAAGTGGCTGGGGGAGAAAAGGGAAGAAGAGAGAAGATAGAAGAAAAAGGAGGAAGGGGAAGGGATGAAGGAAAATGGATAAGAGGGAATAGATAAACAGATATACAGGTCGATAGATGGGCAAAGAGTTTAATAGGCTGATAAAGAGAATTAGATAGAATTAGAATAGGCTAGATAGAAAAGTAAAAAGGGTAGGTACTTTATTGATTTATTTTACTGAATATGTAAAATAAAATAAATCTTTGAGGAAGGATAAAAGGAATGAACTCCTGTTAACTGATATCTACCGAAAATCTTGACGGATTCCCTGGGTGATGTTACACGAAACTTATAAATAATATAGACGTTAACAATAAACCATTTATCTGGTCGCCTTACGAAATCCTACCAAATTCATGTTCTTTTGTCGATCTGGAACGTACGTCTGAACAAACGCAATTTAGAAGAAAAAAAAAAAAATAAAAAAATGATACGGGTTAAAAGGAAAAAAAAAAAAAATCTTGTACATTTGTTGTTACTTAAGATTCATTCGGAATTTTGGAATATTCCAGTATTCCTAGTCTGGTTCTCCTTTTTCCATTTGCTATTTTTTTTTTCTCGTTTGTGTTTAGGTCTATTTCTCATTTATTCAGCTGTTGATTTTTTTTCTTTTGTTGTCTTTTAGTAATGTTTTTTTTTTTTTAGCATTGATAACTTATTGTCCTGTACTATTTTGTGCTGTCTTATCGGCGGCTTACATGGTAATGATGATAATGATAGTAATAAAGATGGTGATGTATAAAGATTTAGAGGAAACTATCATAAATACTAACGCATAAATAACCATAGTAATTTAACCACGAAATCTAAAACTCAAAAATCTCTTGTGGGTCAATGTTTACACTCGAGCCCCACCGTCCCTTTCGAGTGTAATTATCGAAGTGCTTAAAAATATTCCGTATTTTCCAGCAGAACGGAAGGCAAGGTGGGAAGTACCGGCAGCTGAGAATCCACCTCATTTGCAAGGATTTAGTTTATTTCAGAGACCTAACTTCTCTGTCGGGTATAACTTCAGGACAAAAAGTCGTGCGAGGATTCGGGGCTGCGGATATCAGTCGTTTAGGGCAATGGCTGGGCAAGTGGCGTCTGTGGCTCGCGTGGACAACTGTCAAGGTCGGTTTGGGAAGTGGCTCGTAGGCGCTCGGGTGGGGGTTGGAGGTAACGTTTCAGGTTTTCAGGTTATATGAATGTGGGTGCACACACACACACACACACTCACATGCGTGTGTGTGTGTGTGTGTGTGTGTGTATGCGTGTGTGTGTGTGTGTGTGTGTGTGTGTGTGTGTGTGTGTGTGTGTGTGTGTGTGTTTATATATATATATTTGTGTTTATATATGTTTATATATACATATAGATATAGATATATATATATGTTTATATATACATATATATACATA
>NC_061841.1:2762566-2777566 GCF_019202785.1 Penaeus chinensis
TCTTAGGTTTTCAGTCACTATTTATTCATTGAAAATGTTCTTCCATGTCAACATCTATCATTATTGCTGTATTCAAGATATAGCAATAAAATGAGGTCTGAGGGAAAGCCCCCAGGTAAAGTGCTATATGACATCAAATATAGCTTTATGATAAGGTACAATAGCAAAAATGGTTTGGAATGAGTTAATGATTAGGGTAAAGTTATGGTTTAATGGTCCTTGAGGGCAGTAAGGTAGTGAAAAGGTAGAGAGGGGGAGCTGATGGGGTATTGTATCATCTCTTAGTAAAATATCAGTTATTTTATTGCCAATGAAAAAAATATTAAAAGTTAAGTATATTAATCTACCTACATTAAAACTTGCTATAGTCTGTAATCAAAAAGTAAACTCAAGTAAACATTTCCCCTAAAAGAAAATGCGACTTGTGCAGCCTCTAGAATCTGCCCCCCCAGCTGTACCCTGCGTTTACTTTACCTTATTGGTGAATAGGCAGATACTTTTACACTCTAATCTGGGAGGTCAGCATGTTCCGGTGGTAGTTTTGAAATCCATTCTGGTGGTTGTTTTGTTTAACTGGTTACAACTCATTTTATGTTTTGTTAAATGAAACACAACACTCAATTCGCTTTTCATTTTATTGTTAAAATTTTTATAAATACTCTGCTTTTTTTTCTTTTTGCTTCCTTTCTACATCCAATCTGGTGATAACACTGAAAATAATATCTGTAAACTGCTTTATTCAATATACCAACACAACATGAACTGCATTTTTCCATAGATCCTTACCCTATTTTGAATCACAAACACACACACACACACACTACCAACTGCATAATTCTTAAATACTATATCAGACAATTTTTACATGATTCATAAAATCCTCTGATATAGTTAGAAGCATTACATATAATATATTTGTACAGTAAATTTTCTTTTCTCACACACCATTCACCAATAACGTATACACATGTGACATACAAATACATATAAATGAAAATACAAAAATCTCTACAAATAATACAAATTTTCATTCTTTATACACATACAGACAAACACTTGAGAAAAGTTCTAGTAAAGTTTACCTTCCCAATGGAATCACTGTTTTGCATAATGCTGTCTCGTAATGGCAGATGGCTTGTCAGTTGCTGCAAGACATCTAATACTCAATATATAAATTTAACTATGAGAAGTCTACGGCAAGCAATTTGAACAAGACACCAGGCATTACTCTGCATAAAAGAAAAAAGAAAAGAGAAAAAAGGGAAAAGTTACACATTCATGAAAGAAAATTTGTACTTCAGTGGCACCACACTTCCTCAATCGGACCCAGAAACACAGATATGCAAAACACAATGATGGCCACAGGAAGGAAATAAAACCAGACATAAAAAAAAAATAATAATAAAATGCTCCTATATCTTTTCCTGAAATTTCCCTTAAAATTCTCATCAAACAAGGGATAAAAAATACTGTTAATTTGGAAATTTAATGCAATTCTTGTGAACGTGAATATGAAGTGAAAATGTAAGGGGGGGAGGTGGGGGGATGGTTAAGACATCATAACATCAGAACTAAAATATAACCATATACACATTAGTCTTTTTTTTTGCTATTGTGGTAAGTATATTCGACTCTTTTAGCAAGTAAAATGATAAGTAATAGCACATCTGCTTTACAACCACCAGGCTGCACGACTAAGGTGGCAGTTCATGCCACCATAACACATTGGGAATATTCGAAACCAAGACAAGACACAGAAATGGATACTTCCGTTTCACATCTAAATAAACCTCTCACACAAATTTTCTTCCAAGTGGAGCGACTGCAAACATAAGACCTCTTCTACTCTTTAAAAAAGTATAACCAACCGTATCTTGTGATCCAGCCTTTTTGAGACCCTTCGTGTACAAAATCTGAATCTATCTATGGGCAGAACAGTTTTTTAAAAATCACGATGATTATACAAGATAATATTGGTATTTATATACATATAAAAAAGGGGTTGTCCCAGAAAAAAAAAAGTTTAGTTTAAAGTTCTCAAAACAACAGAACTGATGATGCCCTTCACTTGTAAACAATATACCTTAAAGGCAGGAGTCAACTTTGACCTGTACTACAGGAATCAAGCAAAGCAATGCAAGGCTAAATATTCTGCATTACTTGCCTCTCCAAGGAGAAACAAAAAGTAACTTTCAAAGCAAAATACTCAAATTTTGACAATGAATACTACTTTGTTTTTTTGTATGATCTTTACTTTTCCTTTAGAAGAAAAAGTGTTGTTGCATGATTATTACTGTTATTGTAATCATATTCTTAATAACCATTCATTTTCAACAAAATTGCTATATATCATTTATGTAATTTTGAATATTTCCCTCACGAAAGACACACCCTGACAACATAACACCCCTTAAAGGTACTGTGGCCAGGATTTGGATCCAGGCCTTGGCATGAGGTAATCCAATTACAATTTGGTATACCAACAATACATTCATAAAATATTATACAATAAATAAAAGATTACAACAGTAATAATAACCATTTCTTTTGCATACACCTATGTATATTTATCTTTTCCCCATCAGTATCTTTGTATATATATATATATATATGTATAAATACATACATAATTACATATGCATACATGTATCTTTATATATATAAAGTGTTACTAAAGATTTTGAAATTTAATAATTTCTGCCCAATGTTATAAAAATTCTGCCATGAACCCAGATAACCATAAATCATTTTTGTTAATATTTCTGTAAATATTTTGATTAGTTTAATCCTATGTAAGGTGTGTTCTTGCCCACTAACAAGAACCCTAAGCTCCAGTGCTGATGTATAATCTACGTCCACACGCATATCAACCGATATGTTACCATGTCCTAAAGTCCCTTTTCTTGGCTAATTTTGCAGTCAACCAGGTGCTGATATATGTACAGTTGAAACTTTCCCTTCTCCTAGGCACAGTGAAATAGCCTCTTTGGTCCTCCTTAAACGTACAGTGAACACGCACACACACACACATCTCACCAAATGAATGGTGTATTTATAAGGATGCATTTTCAAACAATGCACCTCTGCTGATGAACATTTCTGTGAAAGGACCCTCTTGATGCAGCTCTACTGCTTGGAGCTTCTTCAACACCAACATTGTGTAGAACTTCTGTGCCACCTGATTGGAATAAATTTGACAATCAATACAACTTTCCAAAGATAGTTCTCGTTACACAGTTCCAGTAAAAATCAGTAAATCACAAAATCATAAAATTACAAAGTAACAAAAATACAAGACGTGAAAGAATCAGGTTTGTAAATGTATAACCTGAAAGGAAAAGTATTTGTGAAGCAACATTACCTGCTTTCTGTTGTTCTGGTGAACCATGTCTGAGAACAAGATGTTGTTGCTTCTTAGCCTCCTCTTGATAGAGTGGAACATATGTCCAGCACGCTTGTTGACCACACGTTCTTCAAACTGTTCGTAAGTTTCATCATCTGCTTGTTCCTCCTATGGAAAAAAGTTATTCATTAAGTTTCAAGAATATAACACTGAGCATAGGTAATAAAGAACTGGGAACTGATACCAACCCCAAATGCAGTAATTCTACATCAAAAAGTATGTATAGCTCTTTAATATATTCACTCTATGCATTAATCAGTTCTCTTGCAAAGGTAAGAATTATTATATCACCTTTATGTAATCAAATATGTATGCATGCATGCATACATGTGAATATATATGTATGTGTATGTATATGCATATGTATATATACATGTGTGTGTGTGTGTGTGTGTGTGTGTGTGTGTGTGTGTGTGTGTGTGTGTGTGTGTGTGTGTGTGTGTGTGTGTGTGTGTGTGTGTGTATGTGTGTGTGTGTATGTGTGTGTGTGTATGTGTGTGTTTATATATATATATATATATATATATATATATATATATATATATATATATATATATGTATATATACATATGTGTGTGTGTGTGTGTGTGTGTGTGTGTGTGTGTGTGTGTGTGTGTGTGTGTGTGTGTGTGTGTGTGTGTGTGTATATATATATATGTGTATATATATATATATATATATATATATATATATATATATATATATATATATACATATGTATATCTAAATGTATATGTGTATGTTATGTAAATGTATATGTAAATGTATATGTAAATGTATATGTATATGTTATGTATATGTTATGTATATGTATGTATGTGTATATATATGTATACACATATATATATTTTTTTTATAAGTTAATGAAAATATAAGGATGGATTGAATCAAAACTAAAATTAATCATTAGTGATCTAGTTATAATGCTGAATATCAAATGACAAAAATGCAGCAAAAAAATTTGTATTACAGAACTAAAAATAATAATGAAAATAACAATAACAGTAAGACCAATAATAATTGTTTGTATAAAACAACAGGTGGAAGGTGAATAACACATAAAACCATTCAAACCAGTGTACTGTCCTTTTGCATGTCAAATCTCTAATTGCAATGATAAAAATCAAAATAACTTGTTTAATGAGGAACTCATTCACTATGAAAGTATTTACCAAATACCAAACAATTATTTCCATGAGCTGATATACCCAGACACACATGGTCCACTAGAGATACAGGCTTTGGGAATGAATTGTGGGAGAATAAAAATAAAAACAATATGATCAACTTCAAATGCCAAGTGCTTGTTAACATTACTTTAATTTTTTTTTCTTTCTTTTTTTCCCCCAAAGCAAATCTTTACAGGACCAGTACTGTTGGTATACCATTGGTGAATTTCCATGGATATAAGGCTGGCTTAGTGAATACCTTTATAGCTTGTGGAGAAGTTATATTCTATTCAGCAAACCTACCTTCACACACTATTGTAAGCAATAATAGTAAGAGATTTGAAGTTAGATGATCTGTTCAAATCACTTTGACTATCTAAAGCTATGTATTCAGAATATCCTCTCAATATCACTGCTTTGATGAAGCACCTAGCCTTATAAGTAACAATTAAATATAATAACGATGTATAAACAACACAGCAAGTCGAACGCACCTCCTCTTCATGGGCTTCGTCCTGTCTGAATGGTGTAGTGGGGGTATTTGCCCGTTCTGAATAATTTGATCTCGGTCCACCATCTGACAAGCCCCCTGGAGTGTTGGCTGGGGGGTGGGACTCCTCGTAACCATGATTTTCCATCGGAGGCTGATTCTGAGAGGGAAATTAAGATTAGTTACTCCAAGACTGATAAGGTATATGATTACTCATGTAGTATGATAGAAACAGTTAATACAGGTGAGCTTAAAAGCAAAATAAGTTGATAGGGTATGTATATATGTATGTATGTATGTAAAAAGAAGACAAGAACAAAAGAGTATCAGCTAAAACAAACAATCAAAATTAACCCCTTAAAGAAACAATATAAAGCTTAAAAATCCTAAAAAAACAAGAATCTAGAGCTTAAATCTAGACAACATATTCTCTGAGTCAGCAACACAGGGGCATAAAGACACTGGTTGTTCTGTGCGATTTGTTCCTACCTCGTCGAATCCCAAGTTCTCCAGCTCCATGTGCATCGGACTCTGGAAGGGTGTGGCGTATGCAGGCGTCTGGATGAAGCATTAACAGAATAAGCATAAGACACAGGGGTAAGCAAAAAGTCGTACCTGATTGAATCCTTCGCCTTCTACCGCTTTAAGCCGCAGTTAGTCGAACAGAAGAATAACAAAAAGGGACAACAGGAAAAGCAAACACAAACATAAGCCTGAATTATACCCTGTTACCATTATGGCAAATTATGAAAATGTAATGCTAGAGCCTAGATTTCCCCAGTGACTAAAGTTAGTAACCAATGTTTAATTTTACATAGAAAAACATATGTAAAAATTTCATATAAATTTGCACTGTAAGCAGTAATTTCACAAAAATAAACTTAATTGCAAATGTTATGAATATCAAAAAAAGTTCAGACATTTTAATTTTAACCCCTTCAAGACTGGTCACGTCTCTAGATGTCATAACAACCACTCGGAATGTGGCGTGTTGCTGTACGCTGCGGCGGCGCCCCAAAGCCCTACGAGGCGGTGATTCGGCTTGATGTACCAAACTCCTGCGCTCAAAGTCTGCGCATTGCCATTGATTGCCAGAGAGTAGAGCTTTTTTTTAAAGCTTTCTTCACCCGTCAACAAGGGGTAAATACAAAGTCTAGGCTCTTTCATCATATTTGCTATAATGGCAGTAACTTAGATCATACCTGACAGTGCATGTCCTTCTCCCAGGGATCTGGACGATACTATTATGATTAAAACAAAGGTGCAAACATAAATTAACCAAAGTGAAGTGTGTTAAGATTTAGCCAGAACAGGATTGTTAATGGAAAAATATAAAATTAAGAAAGCACCTTAACCAAAATCATACCTGGCTTTAAATCCCGACTGAACGTTCTACACTGACTTACAGAGAGACAGCACAGACACATTTAAATAAATGTAATAAAGACATCGACCCATCTCAGTAAATACCTGGCTTGGCAGACTTTCTGGTGGCAGTTCTGAATTGTGGAAGGGAGTAGCTGGGGCTGGGGTCTCTGGCGGAACAGCATCCTGGATGGCAGCAGCCGCCTCGTCGGGAATGCCCGGGGTTTGTGGGTTCTCGGCAGCCTATGCGAATAGAGGCGAGAAAAATTGAAGACGTGCAAAAACAGAAATAATAGTATATAATGGTGATAAGCAGAGAAAAACGTAAATAATGGCTTTAAACAAAGATAAGCATATTAATTCTTGATAATAAACAAAAATAAATATAGTAATTTGTAATATCCTTCCAAACAATTTTGTTCCTGAAATCTGACTAAGCTATGTAACCTAGCCTAGCTTTCTCTTTTCACTCTCAAAACAGCAATGAAATAAAGCATCACTAAAAATGAATAATAATAAATAAAAAACTGCACCCCATACCTCGTCGAGAGTAATGACGTCTCCACCAGGGGCAGGCGTTTGCGCAGTCTGGGGCTGTTCTTCCAAAGGGGCTGGGGGTGCTGGGGTCTCTGGGGCTTGAGGCGACATCATCTGGTTGTTGAGGTCCATGTTTCTCGTTGACATGCTCAGAACCTGTGGCTAGATATGGTGAGTGGTGTGAACGGAATGACCTCTTCTGCCCTCGAGGAAGTTTACGTTAGCAATATTGTGAGCTCAAATGAAATCATATGTAAAAAGCATTTCAGCAACAAAGCAAAAGGGCAGGAAAAGATAATATAAAGCATGTGTATATAAGAGAATTTCATATCTTTTAATCTATCATATTCATTTTCTACAATGTCAATTATACTACATAAACCTAAATAATAATTACATGAACAATAAATATAAAAAGACAATGTGAAAAGTCAGTTTCTGAAGTCCTGGCTGATGTGATATACATCAAACCAATTCCCAACATAAAGAATGAATATTCAGTGAAACCTAAAAAGCTATAGGTACTTTAATAAAAAAAGCAAATGCAAAAAGCCAAAGCAAAGAGACAAACCTCCTCCTCCTCCTCTTCTGGTTCCGGGTGCTTTCTCTTTGGAGGTCGACCTCTTGTTTTGGGGACAGCCGGTGTTTCTTGCTCCTCAGCCTCACGCACCTAAGGAATGGGAAATCAAAATCAAATGTCTATGCATGACATCCATCTCAATAACTTTTCAGATCTACCATATGTTTAAAACATAGAATAAGAAAAAAAATTAAAAATCTCTCTTACCACTTCTAAGCTGAGATTCTCCAGCTCCCTGTCTCCAGCCATGCCGAAGTCCTCGTTCTGTGCAGGTTCTGATGTGAGGTGTCGCTGGTAAATACGTGCAAGGGAGCGGGCATAGATTGGGCGACCAGGCAGGGCAAACAGCTTTTCCACACCACCAGTTTCCTTCCAGTGCATCAAGCGCTTGGTTGGTGGTGCCAGGTCCAAGGTGGTTACAATGTCTGTTGTGTCTGAGAGCTGCGCCTTCATTTCTTCACCTGATATATTCTTCACTTCATCAACAATCAGCTTCCTCTTCCTTTTGGCACGCGGCCAACCAGACTTAATGGCAGAGGCGTCCACTGGGGCAAGGGCAAAGCTTTCCTCTTCATTCTGAAGTAAGGTTGTTTGCTCGTGTCCAGCAAGCGTCTCATCAGCTTGACTTTGAGGAGCTGCTTCCACGCCTTCAGGTGGTGGGACCTCGTCTGTTTCAACCGGGTCTGGATTCTCAGGCTTGGGAGTAGATGGGCGAGAACCTTCCTCTGAGGATGGCGGACCAACTGAGGGAGGACCTGCGAACCTGTCCAGCCCATCGTCATCAGAGTCATCATGTCTCTCTTCTTTGGGTTCATCAAGGCTCGGACCGTCGTCAATGGGTGTGTCATCGAAGAGTCCTCCTTCAAAGAGCCCGCCAGCAATGATGTCTTGCCCAAGGTTGCCCCCAAAGCCGTCGTCTCTGATTGGTGCTTCAAGGTCAAGAGCAGAGGTATCTGCCCTTGCTGTGGATAATCTTGAGTCCTGCTCCTTAGACGCACTGGGTTCCTTCTCTTTGTCCAAGGGGGTGTTGTCACCAAAGATCAGGTTAGGGTGGTCTAAAGTCTGGTCCATGGCAGAAGCATCCCTCATGATGTCTGGGGGTTCCTCAAAGCCCATGTCTCCAAAGCCATCATCTCCTGTCACCAAAGAGATGTTGCCATAGTCTTCCCTCATTGTGATCTCTTCAGCACGTGACTGGTTGAGAGTGAACTGTGCCTGGATGTCAACATCATTCAACTCTGGCATGGCAGTGTCGAAGTCGTGGAACACCTCTGGGAGTGTGATGGCACTGACTGCTGCCTCCCTGATGTCCTCCGGCAAATCGACCATGCCTGGTCTGAAGGCCATTTTGATCTTGACAAAGGCCTCATTACAATCAGCCAAGAGATACTTGGCCTTTCGCGAGTAAATTCTTACCACACCCAACAGCAAGTGACCTGATGTTCTCAAGGCCATCTTTACCTATTAAACAAATAAAAAAGTAAAATTAAATAATGACACACAGGAGCTATCGGAAGAAAATATAAAAAATGCAGTATTACATATTCAGCATACAGTTGAAGACATACATATCAAGTAACAAATAAAATAGAATATTACCTTTGGCTGCAAGATGCCATCAACGGACTTCTCAATATTGGTCTCAAAGACATGGGCTTTTGTGAGCTTTTTATCCCAATGAGCGGCCAGCCAAATTCGGGCCAAGGGGCCCTTTTTGGCTAGCACAAAATGTGCGTAAAACATGATTGCTTATTCCTGAAATAAGAAAAATATCTATAAGGATCCACAGCAGAAACTTTCATAAATAAAGAAGTAAATATCCCTCTCCACATGGAACCTACTTTGTTCACCATATTACAAACTGGTTTGTAATATGGTGATAAAAACTTTCACACTAATAACAGTGAAAATTTAAATAGCTTTCATATATGTTTCAGGTATCTTTTCAATAAATACCAAAATTGTTAATAAATTATCTTTTTTACTGAATTGTTTTCAGTTCCACATTCCTCCAACAATAAAGCAATTCCTCCATACTACATGACACTTTAATATATCAACAATGTGAAATTACCACAATTCCAAATCCATTCAGAAATGCCAGGCCTCTACTGAGAATGCGACTCTCCTACTAAATTTGCTAATTAAAATCACTGAGAGAATACATCAATTGAGAGTGAAAGAAGCTGTACAATTACCTGTAACACTAACACTATAAAACAAACAAATAAACAAACACAAGATTTTGCAAAATTTACCATGTGGATGTTATGGTTTATCTATTTGGGTGAAATACCATATATCCATATTCTTTCAATGACATTAACCATTTACCATCACTTTCTCAATTTGTCAAGTGCTCACTTTTGATTAATTAAAAATACGGTTAGTAAATGCTTTCCCAGTATCAGTTCTGCTTGTATTTTATTTTAATTGTATTTTAAGTTTAATGGTTATTTTCTCAAGACAGTTAAAACAATCATTAAATACAAAAGTGCTATTGGATGAAACTATACTTGAAAGTATTTTAGTCAGATGTTCCATAAAATAATAAATTTTCTTGCAGTGTTATATCAGTCAGAAGTAAACAACTTCACAGGTCACTTCCTGGTTCAACCATCAGTATTCAATTAGTCTATGTAAATATAACATGGTTAGACACCCAATTAATAAAGTGCTGAGTGGGGTGAAGTAATAATAGATCCGCCTCTTCTCATTAAACCACAAGATGCCGGCAAGTTCTATTCAAACTGGGCATGGTGAAATATAACCCAACTTGATTTGAAGTTCATATGGATTTTTAAAAAAGGATCTTTTAGGTCAAGGACAAGGAAAGTAATTTGGACACGTGTCTCATAAACTGTGGTGAACTGAGCCATTGCTTGCAATAACCATCAAAAATATAATCTCAAAGAATAAACCTCATTAAAAAGATATCTAAAACAAAGGTTACTGTTTACTGGCATAGTTATCAAATGATCCCAAACTGGATCTGTGATGTAACCATTCACCTGATGCATTTGACATTTCTAAAATATGTACATAGCTAATAGTATTAATACAATGGATACCTAGCAAAAGCTCAGAATATTTAATTTTGTGTACAAGCATATTTTGTGTCTATCATAATAGTTAATCCAGAAAAAATATAATTTCTTACTTTACATGACTAGCCCTTGAATGCTAAATAATACAAATTACATCATTTTCATGAGACTTGCAATGATAGTAGCTATTATAACCTACATTTTAGCAATATCTTTATCTTAATATCATCAATTCCTCCATAGGAGGAATCAATGATATTAAGAGAATGGAAACCTACATTTTAGCAATATCTTTATCTTAATATAATCAATTCCTCCATCAATGATATTAAGAGAATGGAATGAGAGAATACCTATCTCTTTTAAACTATTATATGCCCTATTTTTTACAAATATTTTGCCAGCATGCCTGTTCAATTTCCTGTGACCAGGTTGCAGAATATGACATTAAATAAAACTTTGATACCAAAGATTTATTTTTCAAGATTTCAGATGGGGATGTCAAAAGCACCAACAGGTTGTTGCAGTGGCCAAAATATTCACTCTGCATTTAATACCTTGAAATAACTTATAAGCACAATAATAATTAATAACTGATAAGTAGTAGTAATATTAGTAATAGTAAGATTATTAATAATAATAATAATAATAATAATAATAATGATAAAAATAATAATAATAATAACAACATACTCAAAAGGAAAAAAACAGGGGAAAAATTGAAGCTGCTTGATACTGTAACAATTTTCTCTCCAGATATACCAAGACAAGTTTATCACATCCACTTCAGCTGTCACCCTTTATACCCACCAAGCATACAATACCATTCTGCTACAAATTAAACCAATGTTGCCGGGAAAATGCTGTGCTCATTTTAGAATTTTTTTGTGAAATGTCTCTGCCCATAGATGGCTCTGCTAGTGCTTAGCCACAAAGGAGTCAATTAGTAGACCTTGTGACATTACCTGATTTTGCCTTTCCTTGAATTTGTGTGTGTGTGGGGGGGGGGGGGGATATTTCTTTACTAATGCTATCAATATCAATGGAAACAAAATATTTTTGGCAATCAAAGAAAACTGTAAACAGTGGAGAGAGAGTAGTAGTCATAATAGGCCCATTGGTGACTTAATACAAGTGCAGTCATCTATATGTAAAAACAATTAATAAAGTAAACTCAAAGTGGGATGGCATGAAGAGTACTTTACAACAACCAGCATAACATGCATGATAATCAAGCCCATTTATGGATATGAATACTAAGAACACGGTGTCATTAACTCCCGACATCTTTCACCAGGAGCATGTGCCTCTATTCATGACATCTAATATTTTGACACCATAGATTACTTAAGATGTGAATATACACAAGAATGATATACATTATATCTACTGTTTATATATATATAAAAATGCACACATACACACACACACACAAATATGCTTATAATATGCAATATAAAAAGTACAATATAAATAATCATACTTAGTGTCTATCATGAAAAGTTTGAAAAGTTTAAAACATGACCTCTCCATCACAGACCAAGTCCCATACTCAAACAAATGAACAAATGAACTCCATCCCAAATGTGCAAACTACCACAAAGATCATTACACGAACCAAAACCCTCCTAAACCAGGTGTGTTAACCAAGGACCCCTACTGATAGCGATTTATCCCTAGCCAAGGACTATGTTCCCGTACCCAACTCTGAATAACTTTTCTCCCTAATTCAATGCTTTCTTCCTGTGCATATGAACAGAATCAATTTATATATACTGACAAAACAAAAATAAAGTTGCAATTGTTGTTGCAAAATAGCATTTAGATATCACTAAGATCCTTGTTCTATGTGTTCAAGAGGAACTTGAACACATATGAAGTCTTTTTTGGGGTAAATACTCTGAATAAGCAAAATCTAAGAAAGAAAACTGCTTTGGAAATTTTCTAGATGAATTTTAGCACAAATATATAGACAGGAAACTAAAAGCAATACCAATAATAAACACACAACACTATAAGTAACAATACAAAACAAAACTACATAAGCTGATTGCACATGCACATTCTCTCAACAAAAATTCGTCTGCAGTGACCAGCCTTCCACTAAGGACACCTAATCTCTTCCATGTTTACTCTACCAACTAGTACAGCTTATTGACCTTCTTCACAAATTCCTGTCGAAAAAGGGACTAAAAGCAGAGCCAGTGGATTAGTTACTATGATTGTAATTTACCCCCAACAGTAAATTACATGGACGTCTTATAGAACCAATCCACTTCATGAAACTCGCCAAATTTGGTATTAATGGGTTCCCACAGTAGGAACAGCCATCAAAAAATGTATAAATATGTGTAATATAAAACCCGAAAACTCCTACAACGTGCACAGCAACTCAGGATTATCCGCGCAGCAAGAAATGTTCACCTTCAGCATGTCACTCGTGCTTCTCCGACCTTTGCCTTGCCAATCAGATGCACTGGAGATTTTGAATTCCATGCAGGGAATTACACAATTACCAAAAAAAGAATCCAACCCAGATGTACTTATCTTGGCCAAATGTCAAGCAGGGCCGCGAAAAATGCACACGGGACCCCATAAGGAATCCCTCGGGACCAAATTCAACAGGTTTCAAGATGCAGACACATTCTAGGAAATAACTTATGATTTCTCAGCTAAATACCGCACACTGCACTTCACTCCGCACTAACCCAGCTCAAACACCGCCTCTTCTGAGCCAAATGCCGCAGCGCAGACCCAGCTGCTGGAAAAAGCACGGGCTCAGAGCAACGCAACACCAGCTGCCCCGTTTTCCCCCTTCCTGAACAATCCAAAACGACCCTTATCACACACTATTCCACTCCACGCTTTGAATATTCCTCTTTTATTGAAGGACAACACAACGTTCCCCCTCCAAACACTCGCCAAGCATCCCGTCGCCGCGAAATCGCACTTCCGCTCCTCGAGCCGCCCGTCACAAGCACCATTTCCGCCCCACAAACCCCCCTTTCCGGGTGGGATCACGTACTCTGCTCTGAGATGAAGCACCGAAAAGTCACTGAATTCCTCCTCCGCCGCCGCAGCCCCTTCGGAACATCCACTCTGGGCGTTGCTTCGCTCTCTCGCCTTATTCCCCCGTTTATTCTCGTCTCCTCTTCGCACTCTCTCCCGCTGCTGTCCTCGGGTCACTTGTTCTCACTTCTTATTTCGAGGCCGTGTTGGGACATTTTGATTTTCTTTTTTATTTTTGTTTACAGTTTTTCGAAGTATTTTTTTTTTTTTTTTCTGTTTACGTTTCTGTTTCGTTTCTCTCTTTCAATCGATTTTCTTTTCTCTCCTCCTTTCGTCACTGGAGATTCTGCCTTAACTCCCCGGGCGTGATTCAGGCCACTGAGACTCGCACGGAACAGGAAGCCAAAGAAAGCGCGAAAAAGGGGAGGAAATAAACACGAGAAAATTTCAACCTCTTCCTCCCACCAGAAGAGAAAAAAAATCTTCCAAATAAGAATTTTCGAAATAAAACTCTTCTTACCTCACTCCTTCTCTTCCTTCTTCCTCTCCTCCTCTCCCACCAAGTAAAGAGGACTCGGGGGGAAGAAAGGAAGGAAAAAAACTAAGAAAAAGCGCACGGAACTTGAGAATTCGAGATTTGTTTACAATCGGCGGAAAAACACGTCCGTCAAGATGGCGTCGCGGGACCGTTTTGGCGCTGGGTTTGAACTCCCGGGCAGCGTCACCCCCGCGGCGGATCGATGGGACAAAAGAGCATCGCCCGGAGCTGCGCGGGGGAGGCCTCGATTCCGTACGGGACGGGGATTTACAGCCTGTTTCTTATTTAAGGGGGATTTTTTGGATGGTTTGGGGAATTTTCGGGTCGTTGTTTGGGTATTTTTGTTAGTTTGGTGTGCTGGGTGTTGGTATGTTCGTTGGGTAAGTGTTGATATGTGTCTTGTTATTGGTCGACTCACTTGATCCGATTGTAAGAGACTTAGAGTGTTGTATAAGGTATCCGAGGCACTTGCCAGTGTGAATCTCGACGTTTATGATTTTCGCGGGAATTTTGGTTATGCTGTTTATTATTCTCATTTTTCAACCAATATCTTCCTTATTTCTCATACATTCTACGCTAATGAAATACAATTAAGGGTAAAAGATCATGGCGAATCAGCGTTATGCAATTCTTTAATGGAATAAAGGGAACTTCCCGCTCGCTCAAAATATGACATTTCGCTTAAAATAAAGACAAAAAATGGCATTTCGTAACCTTTGTTTCGCGGTTTTTTCAGAAGTGAATTCGAGTTTCCCTTTTTCGTGTCGATGTTTTAACACGTGACGACAGGAGATGTCAATGTATATTGAAAGGTTATTGAGTGATTTTATAGATCGATAATGTATATATCAACATAATTAAT
>NC_061841.1:2790066-2817566 GCF_019202785.1 Penaeus chinensis
ATTCCTCTCTCTCTCTTTCTCTTTCTCTTCCTCTCTCTCTCTCTCTCCCTTTCTCTTTCTCTCTCCTTCCGTCTACCCCCCCTCTCTCTCTCCCTTCCTCCCTTCCTCTCTCTCTCTCTCTCTCTCTCTCTCTCTCTCTCTCTCTCTCTCTCTCTCTCTCTCTCTCTCTCTCTCTCTCTCTCTCTCGCACAACAAACCCGCAACCTACAATGACTAAGCTTGTTGACTCTTCACTCTCTGGAACGCCGAGTGCCGTTTCGCTGAGTCATCTCCAAGCAAATGGGTTATACTGTGAATTAAGCGACTAATCATGATAAAAGAGATGATAATACTGATGATGATAATATTAATGATTATGATGATGATGATAATGAAAATATTACTCTTAATGACAATAATAACAATAACGTGATGAAAAGATAATAATAATATAACAATAGTAATGATAACAATAATAAAAAAACTAATGACAATGATAATGATAATCAATATAATAACAATAACTGGGATATTCCATGGAACAGAAATTAAATAAGTAAAAAAGAAATGCTCCTCTCTCCCTTTTTCACCTTTCTCCTTCTAACCTTCCTTCTCCCTCACTTCCAAATCCCCCATAATCCATTGCCGCCAGGGAGAATGAATAAAAAATGGGTAAAATGCTGTGTTTATTTGTTTTATATTTTGTGAAATGTCTCTACACATATATGGCTCTGCCTTACCTGATTTCACCTTTTCTTGATTTTTTATTATAAACATTATAATTACTATAATGTTATAAACATTAGTAATAGCAAAATAAAAGAAAAGGGTAAACGGGCGAGACAGGCAGTACTCGTAATTGGCTCATTGGTGACTGAGTACAAGTGTAGCCATCTATGAGTATAAACAATTAAACAAGTAAACCCACTTTCCTTTCCCAACTCTCTTTTTTTTTCTGTGATTCCCCTCTGCCTTTCCCTTTTCCTCTTTAAGTCTCCGCTGTTTCCCCTTCCCTCTCTCCCTTTTCTTTTTAAGCCTCTTTTACCTCCCCATCCCTTACTCCCTCTCCCCCTTACCCTCCTATCTCCCTTCTTAACCCTCCCCCTCGGATAGTAAATAAAAACTGTGCAAAAACTGACGGTATGACTACTTCATTAAAGTGTACTTGCCTCGGCGAAGAATGACTATAATAATGATAATAATGATACTAGTACTACTATTACTACTAATAGTAATGAATATAATAATAATAGTAATATTAACAATAATAACCATAAAATTGATAACAGTGATAATGGAAGAGTTAGAATAGGATTCTTATAGATTCATAATATGATGCGCGTGTGTGTATGTCATTCCTTTAAATGTTGTAAATTATCACCCCATTTTACACCTAAGCTCCGCAGTCACATGGAATATAAACCCAGGTGTAAAATTCTTCTTTGCATTTATAGATGAATTCGATGTAGGTGGTTGGTGATCCGTGAGCTAGTTACGTGCTTCCATTCTGCGATTTTCCACACTTCACCTGCATTTTTGAATCTGGGATGGGAATTGTGTAAGTACATATTCCGTTGACCATCACGAGCTTTCTTTCCTTATTTTAGCCCTAGGTAGAATGCTTCTTGTCTTCCTTTTCGAATTAAGTGTCCCAAAAGATAGAGTTGTCGCCGTTAGATCGTAGTTGGGTGAAATCTTTCCCGTCCAGCGCGTCGGAGAAAAAGAAAAGAAAAACCAAAAAAACACCTGTTTCTTCTTCTTTCCAACATGTCGGTCCAAGACTCATTCCCAGAGAGCAGCACGACCAAGCAAAAGTTTTTAGGAGACGGATTTTCATTTATATAATCAATTTTCGATTCGTGAGCAGATTTTTCATTTTGCTGAATGCTTCTTTGGCTAACGCAATTCTTATGCGTACTTCCTTCTTGCTACGGCCGTCCGAAGTAACCAGAGAACCCAAGTCGTTAAAAGAAGATAAATTTCTTGTTCTCTCAGCTTCACTCTACATGCTGGTTATAAATTGGGCGCGGATTTCGACACGCTCATGCACTTGGGTTTATTGGCACCGATTTTAAGGCCAAGTTTCTCACGGGCAGCGACAGTAACGCTAAAGGAGACGTTGCAGGCCCTCCGCAAAGGTGGCGATTAGGAATGTACCGTCTGCACTGCGAAAATTGTTCAGAAGCGTGCCATTCGTTTGTGTCCCTCGGGAACTTCCTCTAGTTCTCTCAGAATTGTTTCGCTCTATAAGACAAACAAATCTGGCGACACCCTTCCTCGCCCCTCGATTCATTTCCACATAAGCTGTTGTTCTCTCATGAAGTTGAACTGCTGTCTTTTTTTTTTTTTTTTTTTTTTTTTTTACAAATGTGACCACTGTGTAACATTTCCCGTCGATCTGAATTTGTTTCTTGAGAAGTGCCTCGTGGTTAACTTTATCAAATGCCTTTTAATACTCAGTGAAGACAAGACACAGCAGCTTTATATTGCATGGCACGCTTACTGATGGCGTGCAAGTTCCTCTGTCCTTCATGGATGCATATCAACATTCAGAGATCTCTGGGTGGATTTTATGCCTTATTTTCAGCAGCACAATTCCGACGAGAGCTTTCAACAAGTGTCCCATCAGGCATGGAGGCTTCCAATGTGCGTGTCACTTTAAGCAAAGCATTGGGGATTGACTTCAGGATGTCTTCTGGTATATTGTCAGTATTGTGAATTCTAATATTCAAAGACCACAGAAGGGTAATTCATCACATATCATTACAAATCAACATGAGGTACTTAGAAGTCTGTAGTCACTTGAAATATTGTATCAGGCGTTGGTATTAGATGTTATGTCCTGTACGAACGGACGGATGAATCATAATAAGCTAATGAGGATAATAATAACTATGGTGATGGTAATAATAAAAGACAGATAGATAATCACTATACAAGCTCAGCAGTAAATCACGCGCACGCAAGTCATGTTTATTTTGCTGATTCTGTTTTAGAAGTGCTCGATTAAGCACTTTGATAACATGGGTTGTGTTATTTTGTTTATGTTAGTGAGTTTGTGTCTGCGTGTATGTGGATCTGAGAGAGTGCGTGAGTGAATTATACACACACACACACACACACACACACACACACACACACACACACACACATATATATATATATATATATATATATATATATATATATAAATATATATAAATATATATATACATATACATATATATACACAGACACGCATGTAATATATATATATATATATATATATATATATATATATATATATATTATGTATTATACATTATATATATATATATATATATATATATATATATATATATATCATACATATATGTGTGTATATTTTTTACGACCCACGGTCGTAGTGGTTGTTACTCAAGCACCTAGTTTGAAGCGCCTTGCTTAGACATGAATTTTAGAATAACTAAAATTCATATTGGAAACGTTATCTAAGTAAAAGGTATAATAACAAGATAAGGAAATATACTGAGATTTAATGGTGATTGTTCATTCTGAACAGTCTGTTATCTACGACGGGAGTTGAGCTTGGCCATATCGGGCCATTTTGTAACTGGACACGGCTCGTTGATGCACTCTAGTCGTGATAATATATATATATATATATATATATATATATATATATATATATATATATATATATATATATATATATATATATATATATATATGCAGTGAGAGAGAGAGAGAGAGAGAGAGAGAGAGAGAGAGAGAGAGAGAGAGAGAGAGAGAGAGAGAGAGAGAGAGAGAGAGAGAGAGAGAGAAAGAGAGAAAGAGAGAAAGAGAGAAAGAGAGAAAGAGAGAGAGAGAGAGAGAGAGAGAGTCATTATGAACGTGTCAGTATGCTAAATGAATTCATATGACATACGGTAATGCATAAAAATGAAAACGAAAATAAATGTACTATTATATCAAACATCGTCATTCAAAGGAATCGGTTCATCACACACACACGCACAACTACGCACACACGCACACGCACACGCACAAGCACAACGACATGCACACACTCACGCACATGCGCAAGCACACACTCAAGTACACATACAAAAGAAAATGGACTAATAAAATATACTGTTATAATACACTGACTAAAGTCTTTAAAAGTGTATATGTAAATTATTTTGGTATTCTTTGTGGAGATATTATTTATAGAAAAGTTATGCCTACAAATTAGTTTTCCTTAACTGAATCCTTTATACATAGAAAACTAGTTAAGTTTTATGGTAAACTCTTTTACTCTCTCTGTCACTGTATTCTGTACACAACGTTAACTCAGGTCTGTAGCAGTGTGTAAGTAGGTTTTGTCCATGCAGTCTGTGTGTAAGCAGCATATGCTTAAGTATTTTATGTATAAGTAGTCTGTTTTATAACCTCCTTGTGTAATATAATAATAATAATGATAATAATATGGAAGAAATAGACAATAAAGGTGACTTAATGGGAAAATAAGGAAATGAGCAAGCAGGAGTTGTGCATAAATTTTCCTTTTCTTCATTTCATTTTGTTGCACCATCTACTTCTGCATTTAACCTGTTCTCTGTTCGCAGGTATTGGTTGCCTCTCAAAACAATTGCTTTCCAGATGCATGTCTATGTATTGTTTAAACAAAAGCCAAGGTTATTATGAGGATACTTGGCGTGTCCGCATTCATGTCTCAACAAATAGTTAATCTCATGAAGTTCATAATTTTATAAGTTGTGAGAATCAACATAAGCTTTGCACATTTCACAGGGGAAGCAGACGGCCGAGTCACCTGGAATCGAACCACGTTGGGTTCGATTGCAAGCTGGAGTCGAACCAACTTGGAATCGAACCGACTTGACTTTGGCTTCGCAAGACTGCCCCGAAGACTACTCCCTTGTGGGCGATAAATGCCTCATGTTCGTGACCTTCGTTGCTGAACCCTATCAGGAAGCCATATTGCCAACACCACAGCCACGGACTTCAAGTATTTAGTCGATTACATCCATGCCAACGGTGGGAACAACATCAGCGATCGTACTTTTCCATAATGCATTGGGTATAAATTCTGAAATACGGTCGATAGTTGCGGTGCTGACTCCGTTGTTTTCTTTTCGTCTACTGAATACCTATTGTAGTAAAGAAATCTAATTTTCTTTATTGGTCTACTAGTATCTTCCATATTTTCACACGTTCCGCTATTTTAAATGTATGAAAATCGGGAAAGTATCAACATCAATTCATGAGTATTGGGGCGTTTCAGGTTCCCCTTTCTGGGGTCTTTCTGACATGAGTCCTCCGTCCCAGCGCCGCTGTGGAGTTAAATCTGTTATCTTAATTTTTTTTTTTTTTTTTTTTTTTTTTGTCTGAGGAGTAAGATCATGTTTTATTTATTTATTTATTTATTTTTTATCTGAATAGTAAGATCTGTTATCTTAAATGGTTTTTTTCCTCCCTCTCTTGGTGTAGATGTTCCTGAACCGTTTTTTTCATTGTTGATAAGACCATGGGAAGGCTGGAGCGTTTGATGGGAGATAGGCAAATGACTACAGGGATAGACAATTAAGTTATATATATAAGTAAAGACAAACTATATATTGATACAAAAGAGAGGGAGAGGATACAGGTAAATAAATATTTGACAGATAAATGGATGGATAATAAGTAGATAAATTACTGAGTGATTATAGGCAAAGAAGTAGAAATATTGTTAGATCCACAAGTAATTACAGATAGGCATGGATGCACACACACATATATGTATATATGGGCGTGTGTATGTATATGTATATACACATGTTTATATATGCATTCATATATGTATCTATGTGTATATACATACGTAGATATACATATATACATACATATGTATATGTATACATATGGATATGTATGTATATGAATATACATATATATGTATATATATTTCATATATATGTATGTATATGTATGTATATATATATATATATATTTATCAAAGTCGTCTTTGAAGTTATTTATGTGTTTGTTCTTGTCAATCATATGAGAAAAAATGCAAAATAATAGGTGAAGATTTTTTGTTTCTGCTATTTTCCATAAAAAAAAAAAAAAAAAAAACATGGGGTCACACTCATTGTCGCAGCTGCTGGAGGAATACGACAAAAATAATTATGATTCAACTGGGGAAAGAAGACACACACTGTTTGTGACGGTTCCAACTTGAGCTCCCCGAGTTTGCTCACCGACACTATCACCAGTAGACATTAAAGAATAATGCAAAATGAGGGACAAATTTATTAAATGCTTGAATGAAGTATACAATAGCTACAGTTTTATTAACTTATTTTACATTTTTATTAATTTATTTACTTTTACTGCTGACTGAAAGACATAACTTAGGGAATGTTATTACATGTAACACTAATTTGGTTTATGTGTGTATGAATAAAAGTAAGAGTGAGAATGTCTGTGGACTAGAACTAAAAAGAAAATAAGGAAAAGTGACATAAACAAAACAGGAGACTGTGATGTAAATGGAGCAGGACCCAAGGCTGTATTATTTAAATGCACCTCATATTACTAACTTTTGAAAATGTACCTAAGGAATGCTTACGAGACAAAAGTAAAAGGGATAGGAATTGCTATTTTGTAAATTTCATTCTATGTTTTGTTTGCGTTTCCCGTGTCATTTGCTTATCCAGTATAGACACACAGTGGGTTAAAATGAGAAATACACGAGTAGTCCCTGAAATTGTAATGACCATGGCCAGTGATCGCGAGGCAGTTCTGGCCGGTTCCTCCGTTGGGTTCCTGGATCGGAGCAGTCATTTCATAAAGACCCCAGAAAGGGGTGCCTGAAATACGCCATTATTCATGAATTGATGTTGAAAAAATACTCAGCCTTAATACAAATTATTACGTTGGTTAATATATAAAACTAAAACTAAAATGATAAAAAAAGACATTTTGAGATATAGAGGTTTGGAAACATATATGATTTAAGGAAAGGCGGAAAAAAACTTACCCATGGGCACAGGCTCCCCTGTGGTGTAAACCCATGTTCCTTCACTCGCTAAATCGGATCCTCCAAGCCAGAAGGCGTGGCCTGATAAATCTAAACAAAATTTCACTATAATGTTTCAAACTCAGGGAAAAACAACAATTGACAACTCACACACATACTTTGTGTGTGAGTTGCCAGTTTCTTTCTTTCCTGAGATTGAATGTAGTATAGTGGCTATTAAACGGAATGCAATCAATACAGGATACTAAATATGAATAGTTAAATTCCGAATGGCATTGTAAATATTGTTGCTAATATTATTCCATGCACACACTGCCGCATTTTTATAAAATAGTGCACATAATAAAATCGGAAGGGTAGTTTAAATTTTCTAACTAACATTTGAGATGTTACCTTGAATGATTATCATTAAGATGCAGGTAGTGAGAAGGATAGAAAATCTGTGAACTACTCAGAAAGCTCAAATAAGAAATAAACCCAGGATTTCAGAAAAAATCCAATGAAGAACAGAAAAGTAAGTCACGTATGATAAACAGATTAACATATCAATTTGTGTATTATAATGAACAGATTATTGAATCAGTACATAAAAAAAAATCAAAAAAATCAAAGAAGGCATTAACGCCATTAGAAAAATTAATGAATAAACAGATAATTTAGGTGGACAAATGTCCAATAACGTGCATAGCCCAGAGAGAAAGGAACTAAGAAAAAAAAGCCAGTAAGTAGAAGGCAGTGTTCAAAAGTTAACCACAAAAACTGACAGTGGAGAGAAAAACACAAACAGATGGGATCTTTCGATTTTTTTTTCTTTAACCTAAACTGTAGTATAAACTCGGTCACCCGATATCTGAGGGAATGTCACTCTAAAGGTGTTCTCAGACTAACTGGCCCCAAAATACGCTTATTACCCGTTTTGTAAATATAAAAGGTAGTGTACCTCTTGGATTGAACTTACTATCTTGATGAATGTAGAGATACAGAGCTCGCAACACTTCGACGTCGGTGATGGCCAAGAGCTCACTAGAGGCTCCCGCACACGCCTGCCGAGCGTTCTCCCAGGTTTCCTTCTCCCACGTGATGAACATCATGCACAGGCCTCCCACCTCCACGAAGAGGATGGGGCACTCGACGCGGCCGCCCACCGCCGACGGGCCGAGGGGAGCCAGCGCTGCGCTTGCGGCCTCTGGGGGAACGGAGGAAAATGTACATACAGACACACAACCACACACACACAAATATATATATATATATATATATATATATATATATATATATATGTGTGTGTGTGTGTGTGTGTGTGTGTGTGTGTGTGTGTGTGTGTGTGTATCTACTCGTGTGTGTGTATATATATATATATATATATATATATATATATAGACATATATGGATATATACAGCGAGTGAGATAAAAAAATATATTCCAAATTCACTCACTTTTCTGCGGCGGTATGGTCGCTTCGCATATGAAGTGTTTCAGAGCAGAACAAGGGTTGTCACTCATGTAGAAAAACCAAACCGATGGAAGGGATAGACAGTTTTCATTTCCACTGCCATTATCTGGTTGCTGGCTGGTTCCAAATGCGGCCCAGAAGGGGGTTCCTAAGGGCATGACTTCTCCTGACGACGTCACCCAAACGCCCTCTTCTGCTTCGTCGGTTCCGTCTAGCCAGAAATCTCCGCTGGTGAAATCTTTAGAATAACAAAGATTATCAAATAAGCCCAGATTAGCGAAACAGATGACATGAATGAATGTGATGGACCTAGAGTAATAAAGACAATAAGACTCCCTTACAGTAATAGATACTCAGCGGATGAAAAGAAAACGGCGGATTCAGCACCGCAACGATCGACCGTATTCCAGAGTTTATACCCAATACATTATGGAAAAGTACGATCGCTGATGTTCCCACCGTTGGCATGCATGTAATCGACTAAAGTCTTGAAGTCCGTGGCCGTGGTGATGGCAGCCAGTTCCCCTTGGGCTGCATGGCAGAACTGCCTCGCTTCCCCAAATGGTTGAGTAATAAAGGTCACAAACATGAGGCATTTGTCGCCCACTAGGGAATAGCCTCCGGGACAAACTTCCGAATCCAGAGTCCAGTTGGTTTGCCTCCAGCTTGGTTCGATTCCATGATGGTAGGAGTCAGTGTTCGCTTCCAACTCGGTTCCATTCCAGGTAACTCGGCTATCTGCTTGCACTGTGAAATATGTATTGCGTGCAACACTTATGTTAATTCTCACAACTTATAACAAGCTCGTACGATGCATTAATTATCTTCTAATTATCTTCATAATCATTTGTTTCAACAAGACATAGATATATACATATGAGAAAATATATTTTTTAAGATACTTCCTAAAAAGTCCATACCTACGAACAGAGAACCGGTAAAAAGCAAAGAGAGATATAACAGCATCTTGGGAATATTATCTGGGGACAGACAGAGAGAAAGAAAAAAAAAACATTGAATGTAAAAAACATGAAGTATATATCCGTCTAGTCCTACTTATCCATTTATTTATTTTCTTATTTACTTGATTACTTCTTTCACTTACTTATTTTTCTGGGTATTTATCTGCCTGATTATCTATACATAACACTACATAATTATTGTCTTGTTCATTTGCCTTCACACATTAGTATGTATTTTCCAATGTCTTTAATGTTAATTATTTTTATTTATAATCATATATGCTATGTGCATGCATTATGTCTATCCGTACACTACACACATCGCCCCTTTCCTAAAATATATTACTTAAACTGCGGACTTGAAATACCTTACGTCTGAAATTGCTTATCGTTGAAATGTATAAGCTCGGAGTACAAGTTGCTTAAAAAAAAAAAAAAAAAAAAAAGATACATATATATAGATAAATATAAATGCATAGAAAATAATAATAAATATACAGAAAGGGAAGAGATTGGTAGAGAAAAGGGGAGAAGTAAGCCAATAGTAATCCCAACACCCACTTTTACTTGAAAAAAACAAACAAACTAGTAAGACTTGCAATGATAAACAAGGGTCAGGGTCAGACAGTTGGTAAAGAGGGTCATTTCCTTTCCTGAACTATAGTCAAGTGGCGTTGGTAAGTATGGCAGGCGAGGGAATACAACTGTGATAAAGAACATCGTATATAGAGTAATTGTATATTTTGGCATAATTTATTGCACTGGCAAACAATTCTTTCAATTCAACTTACACCATAATTAACATCGACTACTTACAGACAGACTACTTACACACAGGATACTTACACAAAGGCTTATTGGACTGCTTCACACAAACCACTTACAAGGCTACTTACAGACTACTGACACATACCACTTACAAGGCTACTAACAGACTACTGATACATACCACTTACAAGGCTACTTACAGACTACTGACACATACCACTTACAAGGCTACTAACAGACTACTGACACAAACTACTTACAAAACTACTTACAGACTACTGACACAAACCACCTACAAGGCTACTTACAGACTAATGTCAAACCACTTACAAAACTACTTACAGACTACTGACACAAACCACTTACAAGGCTACCTATAAACTAGTAACACATATTCTACTTACACACAGACTACTTACCTCCCCCTAGCCCATTTACATGTCAAGCAGCGTAGTGCAGCTGCCTTCCCCCTTTTATTATTTCTCAATCAATGTGCTTATCAGATATATATATATATATATATATATATATATTTTTTTTTAAGACTCTGGACATGTAAGCCAATGGCGACTTGTATTCCATTTGTTAATCAGAAGATTGGGTGGGAAAAACAGTGGAACATTGTATACGGTCCATGTCATGTAACACAACTTCAGCTGTGTTTTTTTTCCCCTCAGTGCTGTTGATTGCCTGTGTGACTGTAATAGCCGTGGGGAGAGTGATGAGAAACGTTGATTAGTGGTAATGATAGTGATGATGATTATGATAGTGATGATGATGATGATGTTGATGATGATGATGGTGATGATGTTGTGATGATGATGATGTTGTAGATGATGATGATGATGATGATAATAATAACAACAAGTAATAATAAATGCTCATAAAAGAACGATAATAATATAAAAAAGAATGTCGTTATTATAGTCACAATGTCTATTTTATAGTCATATAAAATGCATTACTAGGAAGCCTCTCCATAACGAGAATGAAACCAATACAATTTTAAACACACCAAAAAAAATGGCAAAATAAAATACGTGTTGTTCCTTGTAAATAGTTAAGAAGATATATAGTTCAAAGGATATGTCTTGGCTTTATTTCCATAAAAAGGAACACATTTTATTTGGATCAACTCGTGAGAACCAAATTTCCTCTAACTGTTATTATTGATATCATTACTATTATTATCATTATTATGATTACTGTTGTTATTATATCTTTGTTGTCGTTATTGTTACTGTTATTATTATTATTATCATGATTATCATCATTACTATTATTATTGTTATCAGTGTGTGTGTACAGTATATATATATATATATATATATATATATATATATATATATATATATATATATATATGCAAGTGTATATAAATATGTCTATGTATGTATAAATACATTTATATATAGATGTTTAAATGGACATACATATGTATATATACATACATATATATACACACAATTGTGGCCGTTTTCCTATACATGGATAGAAAAACAGCCACAATAATGAATGAAAATTGGTCGTGACTTTTCTCGACATGTCTGCGAGTGTGTCTGCCGCGCCTGTCTCCTCCTGCCCGGAGCCTCGTAAGCGCCTTGCCAACAACGCCGAACTGCGCTTCTCGGTATGGGAAGCTAAGCATCTGCACGGGTGACACCTACGAAAGAACTACTATCTCTCCAACACCACAACTGCCAGCGCTCGCTATCAGCAGCTACACAGAGCGACCGGATGCACGAGACACAACCGAGCAGTCACAGCCACGCGAGCAAGACGAGGAGGGAAGAAATGAAGAATGAGAGATGAAAGTCACACACCAAAATCATTGCAGATCGTCTGCTATACTTAACACGTCAGGCTGAAACTAACGCTGAACATTGAAGACTTTTTCATCTAAAAGTCTTTTTTTTCAATAAGTTTATTGTGTAAAGGCATGCAAAACGAAAATGACACTAAAGGATCATTCTATTCAAAATAAGGGACAAAGAAATCTAGAATTATTCACAAATGTAGACATTTACCTCCAAGCAATGTAAAGGTATTCGCAAACAAAAGCGAGTAGATTGAGTCAGTAGAACCAGCGGGCAAATCACATAACATTGTGTTGTGCGATATCTCTCAAGGGCAGAACTAAAATCTTGAAAAAACGAACGGTTTTCGAGATATGGTCTTCCGACATGACAGGGACATATCTTTCAGGGTTGTGAGTGTTATAAGATGCCAAGTTTACACCTTTATAACTTTTTTATTTGGTTATCAAGAAACCTGATATCTGCCATGCTCATAGACAGCAAGATCGAAATTTAGAATAAAATGTTTTCTCAGTTAAACCCCTTTACTGAACTATAAACCTTGAATTATGCCTCTGTGGAATGCATCCATTTTTCAAGCAGATTCAACGGCCCTTAAAATGTGGATACAATTCGGATAATTCATAGGATTTCTCCAGTCTGTACCCCTTTAAGAACGTTTTCACGCCAAGGTAGCACGTGTCATGACAAGTGCCACTTGAAAAGGACTATACGGAAACATGAAACTTTCCACGCAGAAGCGGCATGGCCCTCACATTTGCCACAAGATTGGACTTCCCCGTTTTTTTTTTTTTCAGCGTGCGTCCTGTCACCTCGGACAGTGTGTCAGATTTTAATGGGACGTTATTATTAGCCAGAAATATTAAAATCATATAACGTATGATATAAAAAGGAAAACTTTTGGATGTATGGCAAACATAGCGTAGTTTCCGCCAAACACATTTAATGACGCGGCTTCTTCGCCCAGTGAGCGAGGCTTCGGATGAGAGGGTAACCACGAGCAGTCTTGCAGGAGGAAACAATGTTACGTACAACTATGCCTCCTCCAGACAATTAACCAATCAACATAACATTTTTACAAACTGTGGGGAAATACAAACGTTTGTATGATACATCACCTAGGTACAATATAAATACTCTCAATGGCAGATTTATCAGAATATTTTCCTTACATCGTCAACGTCTAAAAATGCTATCTTGTAAACCGAGTGATATGCGCCACTTGCAACCATGGTCTTAAATCCCTGTGTCACGTGTCACTTGCCTAAGATTAAACACAAGAAAATAAAGCATATAGAATAAACAGTTCTCCGCCCGTGGGTGCTTAAAATTGGGACCTTTTTTTAAACTGACTAAATTTACACACTCTTTTGGTCAATTTTCTTTGCATTAGATCAGATTTTTAATTTTTTTCTATTAACTTATGCCTTATGAAGTAACCTTTAAACTGAAACCAAAATGATTTGTTTTTCTCATAAACTAGTTCGTTTATAAACTAGGCTGAACTTTGCTTCTAAACCATTTGTGACAGTTTTCCCCAACTCTAAAAGGTCATAACATCTATACTTATTGAGTTACGTTAATATTTGGTATCACCATATTCTGTATATTCTTGTTTCATATAAATGAGTTTGAACTTTTCCTTTTTACCTGATGTATCACAACTGTGATATAGGGTAGTTTTAAAGTCATCACTGTCTTGTTTTAAAATGTTAAGAGGAAACTAATCAAAATGTTCAATTTATTTTTATAATTCAAAGGCTTCCGGCTTTGTCTGTTTTTATAATAATTATTACTATTTTTATCATTATTATTATTATTATTTTGTTCATGCAGAGACCAGGTGATTTAGGCCTTATGTTTTCCTCATATTTGGCGCATGTTATATGTTGATTCTTTATTATCGTCATTTATCGATTCATCATCAATTATTTATAGAATTCATATTACTTAATTCTTGTCTTAGTTGCATGTTATCAGTCTATCACTGTGAGGAGCTCAGAAACTCTTTGTACTTACATTTCGATTTTTGTTGCACGATATTGAATTTATTTGTGTGGAGATCAGATGATATTATTCTTGTGTCCTTGTTTTTTGCTGCATGTTATTTAAATCCTTATTTGTTTGAAGTTTCTTTCATTTCTACTTTAGCTGCAATTATAAGCCAATTTGTTTCATTAGACAACCAGTTTTTGTCAATATTCTGATGTTATTTACATTTTTACATCCTCAAATCAAATCACATTTATGGATTTAGTTAAGATGGTATAAGACGCCTGAAGTTCAAAGGACATCATTAAAAAGGGAATAAAATAGATAAGCAAATATATTGAAATCATAAGAGAAACCACTTGTCCCAATATAGCTGTATATTTAACTCCATTTGGTTAAGTCTAAGGCATGATTTGGTACATGTAGAAAATACTGTGAAGTGGATTGTGTGTGTGTGGTTAACTGGCAGGAGACAAAAAGGAAATAAAGAAGAGTACATATAATTGAATCCTTTATTAGCCACTAATAAGTTGAAAGAACGCTTACAAGACAAAAGTAAGATTTTGTTTCTTATACATATTCGTATTTTATTCTACTTCATGTTAGTATGATTTTCTATTTTTTTATTTAGATTTTTATTGTTATTACTATTTAAACATTTTTCTTGAACGTTTTCCATGCCATTTGCTCACCCCCTGTAGATACACAGTGGGAAGAACTTTGAGCCACATGAATAATCCCTGAAATTGTAGAAATTACCGATCGCGAGGCAGTTCTCACTGGTTCCTCCGTTGGGTTCCTGGGACGGAGCACTCATGTCCGCAAGGCCCCAGAAAGGGGTGCCTGAAACGCGCCAATACTCATGAACTGATGTCGAAACTTTCTCAGCTTTCGTACAAAATATCTCATTGGCTGCACTTTGAGCTAGATAAAGCTCGGAAAGAAAAGTTATGGATTGCATCAAGTCTTGAAAAAAAGTTTTAAGGTAGATAAAGTAAAAAAAAAAAAAAAGTAAAAAAAAAAGGAAAGACGGAAGAACCAAGAGGATAAACTTACCCATGGGCACGGGCTCCCCTGTGGTGTAGACCCACGTCCCTTCACTCGCCAGATCGGATCCTCCAAGCCAGAAGGTGTTGCCATCTAAACCTGAATAAGAATTCAACATAAACATAAAAAAAAAATATATATATATTCTTTTTTTTTTTTTTTTTTAGGCAGTCTTGGAACACTATTGGACGCACATGGCTTCTTCTGAAAGGTATATAGAGTGACCTACCATTTGCCTGAATGAAGAGGTACAAAGTTCGCAACACTTCAATATCGGTGATGGCCAGGAGGTCGCTGGAGGTTCCCGCACACATCTGCTGAGCGTTCTCCCAGGTGTCCTCGAACCACGTGACGAACAACAAGCACAGGCCCCCCACCTCCACGAAGGGGGCGAGGCACTCGACGCGGCCGCCCACCGCCGACGGGCCGAGGGGAGCCAGCGCTGCGCTTGCGGCCTCTGGGGGGACACGAGGGAAAGAGCGCCTGTCTTTGAGCCGCGGCCATTGCAACATTCATGCACACGTACAACTGTACTTACACTTATATATATAGATAGATAGATACATAAATAGATAGATATACATTCATATACATATATATATGCATGTATCTATCTATATAAATGTATAATTATGCACACACATATTTGTATATATATGTGTGTGTATTTATATATATACATATATAAACAGATATCTATATTTATATCTTTATATATATAGAAATCTATATCCATATATTTATATGCATATATATATATATATATATATATATATATATATATATTTATATGTATGTATATACATACATGTAAAAATATATATACATATATACAGACATTATGTATATATACGCATATATGAATATATATTTATATACACACAAATATATGTATAGACACATTCATTTATACACACACATATATATAGATAGATAAATACATATATATATATATATATATATATATATATATATATATGCATATATATACAAATGCAAATATATATATATATATATATATATATATATATATATATATGTACATATACACACAGGCACACATATATATTATATATAGATATATACATATAAATTTACATGTATGTATAGACATACACACATATTCACACACACACACACATCTATATATAAACATACACACATATATTGTATATATACATGAGTGAAATTATATATATGTATCTGTTTCACACATGTTTATAAAAATATATAAATATCTTCTATTTAGTTAATTAACCTATTTAGGAAATCCACACTCACCCTCCTGCGTTTGGACGGTGGCTTCACATATGAAGTTTTTGATGTTAGAGCAAGGGACGTCATTCATATAGAGGAACCAATCCGATGGAATGGATAGACAGTGTTCATTCCCGAGGGAGTTATCAGGTTGCTGGTGATAATCAAAAGCTGCCCAGAAGGGGGTTCCTAAGGGCACGGCTTCTCCTGACGAAGTCAACCAAACGCCCTCTGTTTCTTCGTCTCGTCCATCCACCCAGAAAGTTCGGCCGAATAAATCTTTAAAGTAATTAAGGTCATTAGGTTAGCTTAGATTAGCGAACCGGTTAAGAGTAATAAATATAAGGAAGCTACTAGTAAACCAATAAAGACATTTAGATCTCCTTACGACAGTAAAGATTCAATAGATGAAGATAAAACAAATGATTCAGCACCGCAATGATCGACTGTCTTCCAGAATTTATACCCAATACATTACGATCTCTGATGTTGTTCTCACCGTTGGCATGGATGTAATCGACTAAATTCTTGAAATCTGTGGCCGTAGTGATGGAAGCCAGCTCCCCTTGGGCATCATGGCAGAAATTCTTCGCTTCCTCATGGGTTTCAGAGGCGAAGATCTCGAACATGAGGCACTTGGTGCCTACAAGGGTGTAGCCTCCGGGGCAGTCTTGCGAAGCATGAGTCAAGTCGGTTCGATTCCAGGTGACTCGGCCGTCTGCTTCCCCTTTGAAATGCGCGAAATGTTTTCTCATAAATTATATGAACTTCATGAGGTTAACCATTTGTTTGACACGCCAATTATCTTCATAATAAAACTGACAAATTGTTTCCATAAGACATTTGAAAAAGTGTTTAGATGTTTCAGACAGTTCATACCTACGAAGAGAGAACAGGTTAGAACCAGAAGTAGATAGAGCAGCATATTGAGAAGATAATCTGGGGAAGAGAAAGAAAAAGATACATTAAAATGAAGATTTTATGCACAACTGCTTGTCAATTTCCTTATTTTCCCATTAATTACCTTATTATCGGTTTAATTTTCCATTCTACTTAAAACCTTATTTATATCTTATTATTGTCATTATTATCATGTAATTGCCATTATTATTATTATTTCTTATATTCAGCAAGGAGGCTATAAAACATACTACTTACACATATGCTACTTACACACTACATCGATACAGACTACTTACAGACAACTAGCAACTAGGCTAGGCACAGAGACTACTTCCATGCAAGCTACTTAGATTACTTTACACAGGATACTTAGACTACCTTCCACAGAGCGCTTCACACAGTGCACTTACCTTACGTCAGCACGTAAAGCAATGCTGTGTAGCAGCCGTCAACAGGGCCCTTTTATTCATCACCAAATGGAGTGTTTATCAGTAAAAGAAAAGAAAAAGAAATGAGATGGAGAAAACTATGATAGCATCTGTTACATTTCACATACTGTTTGCTGTAGCATTCCTGTTTATTTCCTGTTTGGCGAGAGTGTGGGTGGTTTTAAGAAAATAATCGAGGGGAGAATGGTGAAAAATTAATAATGGTGATGATGATGATAATAGCAATAACAGTGGAATGATAATGATGATACAATAACAAAACATGAATTATCATAATACTAAGAGTCAATATCGGTATTAATAAGGATAAGATGAAAATAAATAATTGATTTAAAAACAGTTATGAATTTAATGTAAGAACAGGTAAGAAAATAAGGATACACATACGTTTGTGTTTGGTATATGTATATATGTTCATATATGTGTCTTCGCTTTACAGTTTCGTTGGAGTATCCTCTTCACGGTGCAATCGTGGACAGGGTTGATACTAATGTAACTATAATGCAGGAAGCACAACGTCCCTTCATATTGATAGGACTACAGATTTCCCGTTTTCAGACTTGCGGCAACTCTCCTGCTGGATAGATTTCGAAATTTCACAACTGAGGAATGATAACTAACTTAAAATCGCACACACTCACATATATATGTGTGTGTTTGTGTTTATCTGAATGTATTGTATAAACCTATATACGTGTGTTTATTTATATGCATAGGTGCATCTACTCGAAATTGCGTTAAATAAATGTTTTCTTAATTTAAACTTTCATCTACAACACAAGAATCGTATATATATATATATATATATATATATATATATATATATATATCATATATCTACATATATTCAGTATATATACATACATATTTATATATCTATATATATACAATATATATATAACATATTTATATATTGTATATATATATACTGTGTATGTATGTATATGTATTCAGTATATATATTGTGTATATATACATATATATACACTGTATATATACATATAAATGAATAGGAAAACTGCTACAATTTCGTGAGTTTTCTTGTTCTTCCCTTCGTTGTTCTGTTTGCAATTTGTTCGACAAGAATCACATGTGCGTGTGTGTTAATTTGTGTGCGTGTATGTTTTTATTTCTCTCCGTGTGTATGACTGTTTCTGTGTTTGTATATCTATGAGTGTGTGCGTTTGTGTCTGTATTTTCCTTTGCATACAGGCCTATGTGTATAACTGCATATTTTTATGTGTATCGTGTATGTCGGTGTCTGTAGCGTTGATATATTTGTGGTTGTGATATCATATAAACACACACGTGTATAGATGCACATAGGAACGGCTTATATATTTCCATAAAAATCGTATAAATACTGTGCGCAAATACACACGTATATGCACACGCACACGGCTACAGTCTTTGAAACACCTTGCAACACAAAAGCATAAGGCATGCGACGTTGCAATAACTGGAACCAAATGAGGTCCTTCACACAGGTCTATGAATCTGCATGTTGCATCCAAGCTTGCAGATTATTGCATCAGGCTTTTTGAGTTGTTCTTTTAGATATTTCGTCTTATTACAGTATATCAGGTAGTTGGGTTATATTGTGTGAATAGGTTATTGTATTATGGTATTCAGTTTATTGTATCTGATATTTGTCTTATTGTTTTAGGTAATTTTAAGAAATTGGTTTATTGTTTAAGGTAACCTGCCTTACTGTATTAGGTATATGATTACTATTTGGCTTAGTAGGAACAAAAATAATGGATACTGTAATCTAACAGGGAAACTATGGAAACGGGCACATCATGTACAAAAGAATAAATCTTGAAAATATAGAACCAGATTTTTAATTATTTTTATTGATTACCTTAACAATGCGGAATTATATAAAAATCTTTGCACTCTCATAAAGATACGGAAGTAAAAAATAATGATTTCAAAGAATTTAGTAAATTTTCTTCGAAATAAAGAAGATTATTTTAGAATCCCCAAAGAATATCTTGCAAATGTTTTATTTTTCTCTAGTATTTTCAACAACAATGGAATAAAAATTCAGAAAAAAACATAATTAATAATTCATATCACACACTTATCGTAAATCCAACTAAATCCAGGTAAAACTTTCTTAAAAAAGCTGAACTTCGCTTTTAAGCCATTTGCTATATAATTATCCCGGACTTTGCCTGTTCATAGTTATATTTATTGAGTAACGTCAATAAAATTTGGTATCCTGAAAATCACAATGTTATCTTTTTGTTTTATGAGTTACACCAATAATTTTTGAGAGTCAGCATAATTCAGTTTTTCGTGCATATCATTACATACATATGTGTATTTTCACACGATTTATATAAACGAGGCTGAACTTCTTTTCTGCCATTGGTAACAGATTTTCCCCAAATTAGAACTACGCTATTTAGTAGTTTAAAAGTCATCATTGTCTACTTTCAGAATCTTAAGAGAAGCTTTACCAGAGCGTTCACTTTATTTTTATCATATAATTAATTAACTATAATTAGATAATTATGTTCTTGTCTTCTTACTTAATGTCATGAACAGATGATTTAGTTATTTAGTGATTTATTGATTCATATTCATTATCATTATTATTATATACTTATAATAATAAAACATAAATATTCTCTATATAACTCATATGATTTAATTCTTGTGTTCTAATTTATATTGCATGTTATCAGTCTCTTGTTTGGAGTTCAGATAATCTAGTAGTTGCATTTCGCTTTTTGTTGCATGATATTAAATTCATTCGTGTGGAGTTCATATGATATTCTTGTATCCTTCTTTATGCTGGATGTTATTTAAATCTTTATTTGCGGGAAGAAATATTTCTTTTCTTTCTACTTTATTTGCAAAAGTATGACAATTTGTTTCATTAGACAACCAGTTCTTGTCCATATTCTGATATCATTTAAATTCTACATTTTTAAATTAAATCACATATATTTAGTTACGATGGTATGAGACGCCTAAAGGTCAAAGGACATCATTAAAAGGGAGTAAAGTAGATAAGAAAACATATTTAAGTCATAAAAGAAACCACTTGTCTTAAAATAGCTGTATATTTGTTTAACTCCACCCTGCTAACTCTAAGGCATGATTTGGTAAGCGTAGAAAATACTTTTACGTGTTACATGAATTGTGTGTGTGAACTGGGGAGAGACAAAAAGGAAATAAAGAAAAGTTGCAACTTTTATTAGTCACTAATATATTAAAGGAACGCTTACGAGACAAAAGTAAAATTTTATTTCTCATATATATTAGTATTTTTTTTTTTTTTGTATTTCATGTTGGTATTTTTTTATTACTATTTCAACATTTTTATTTTGTCTTGTACGTTTCCCATGACATTTGCTCATCCCGTATAAACACACACTGGGTAGAACTTTGAGCCACATGAATAATCCCTGAAATTGTAAAAATTACCGATCGCGAGGCAGTTCTCACTGGTTCCTCCGTTGGGTTCCTGGGACGGAGCACTCATGTCAACAAGGCCCCAGGAAGGGGTGCCTGAAACGCGCCAATATTCAAGAATTGATGTCAATTTTCATACAAAATATTTAAGTGGTTGCACTTTGAGCTAGATAAAGCTCTGAAAAAAATACCAAGAATCACATCAAGGTTTGAAAACAATAAAAATGAGGTAGATAACGTTTTGAAAAAAAGGAAAGACGGAAGAAACAATAGAATAAACTTACCCATGGGCACGGGCTCCCCTGTGGTGTAGACCCACGTCCCTTCACTCGCCAGATCGGATCCGCCAAGCCAGAAGGTGCAGCCAGATAAACCTAAACAAGAATTCACTATATTGTTTCCAGACTCAGGGAAAATAGCAAATAACAACCATCACACACTCTGGGCTATTAAATTCTGTTGAAAGCAGCATATGTCAGGGATAAAAGGGAATGTTATATTCAAATTTAGAAAATACAAACCTATTCAAACCCCAACATTCGGAAAGGCTATCTTGCAAGATAGTCTGGTGGGTGTAGTGCATTAACGTGAACATACCGGAGTTTATGCTATAGATGAAAATTTAAAATAACAGAACATTTAAGCAACGCTTTATTGTTTAGGTAATCAATCCTTGGACGCGCATGACTTCTTTTGAAAGGTATATGGAGTGACCTACTATTTGCGTGTATGTAGAGATACACAGCTCGCAACACTTCAATATCGGTGATAGCCAAGAGGTTGCCGGAGGCTCCCGCACATGTCTGTCGAGCCTCGCCCCAGGTCTCCTCCGCCCACTTGAAGAACATCACGCACAGGCCCCCCACCTCCACGAAGAAAAGGGGGCACTCGACGCGGCCGCCCACCGCCGACGGGCCGCGGGGAGCCAGCGCTGCGCTTGCGGCCTCTGGGGGACACGAGGGAAAGAGCGCTCTGCCTTTCAGCCGCCGTCTTTGCGATTTAAGTCGAAAATGTATGAATGAAAATGGGCATCTTCACAGTGCAAGAGATATAATCGAAAACAGTCAAATATATCTCTTGCGCTGTGAAGATATTCAATCTCTTTCCTTTTCTACACTCTATCTGCCTAGTTATGTCTATATATGTCTGCACACTTTTGTAAATATTTGTATATGTACAATTTGTCAATGTGTTTATATATACTCATATAAACACACATTTGTGCATACATATATGTATATACATAAACATATATATACTATATACACAGGTACCTGTGATGTTTACATACATATGTATGTATGTATATATACATATGCATATGCATATTTACATATACATATATAAACACACGTATCTATATATCTATCTTTCTATCCATCATGTATGTGCATGTCTACACATACATATATATATATATATACACACGTGTGTGTATATACACATATATGTATATATGAATATATATGTACACACACACACACACACATATATATATATATATATATATATATATTTATATATATGCATAAATAGATACAAATATGTGTATATATATTTATATGTGTATATATATTCATTTATATATACATATATACATATATTTACTTAGATATATACATATAAATGCATATATATATATATATATATATATATTGTCTGTTTCACACGTGTTTATAAAGATATATGCATTTCTTCTGTTTAGTTAATCAACTCATTAAGAAATTGCTTAGGAAATCCACGCTCACCCTCCTGCGTTGGACGGTGGCTTCACATATGAAGTTTTTTCTGTCAGAACAAGGGACGTCATTCATATAGAGACGCCAAGCCGATGCCATGGTTACACAGTCTTCATTCCCGCGGGCATCATCAGGTTGCTGATATTCAAAAGCGGCCCAGAAGGGGGTTCCTATGGGCATGGCTTCTCCTGACGACGTCACCCAAACGCCCTCTTCTGCTTCGTCTGTTCCGTCCACCCAGAAATTTCGGCCGAAGAAACCTTTAAAGCAATTAAGGTTAAATTAGCTTAGATTAGCAGAACGGATAAAATTATACTACAATAGATATTTAATAGGCCAAGAGAAAAAACGGATTCAGCACCGCAATGATCGACCGTATTTCAGAGTTTATACCCAATGCATTATGGAAAAGTACGATCACTGATGATGTTCCCACCGTTGGCATGGATGTAATCGACTAACGTCTTGAATTCCGTGGCCGTGGTGATGGCAGCCAGCTTTCCTCGAGCAATATGGCAGATATATCTGGCTTCCTGATAGGGTTCAGCAACGAAGGTCACGAACATGAGGCATTATCGCCCACGAGGGAGCAGTCTTGCGAAGACAGAGTCAAGTCGGTTCGATTCCAAGTTGGTTCGACTCCAGCTTGGAATCGAACCCAACGTGGTTCGATTCCAGGTGACTCGGCCGTCTGCTTCCCCTGCGAAATGTGCGAAGCATGCAACGCTATGTTGATTCCCACAACTTATATACATATATACATATGTATATGTGTACATATACATATATACACAGTATGTGTATGTATGTATACTAATATATGTATATATAGGTATATAGATTTATACTGTGTATATGTATATATATGTATATGTGTGTGTGTGCATATATATACATATGAACATATACATATATATACTCTGTATATGTATAAATATATACATATAAACTGTGTATATGTATATATATGTGGGTGTGTGTATATATATACATATATATATTATATATGTATGCATATATATACATATACATGTGTATGATTATATATAATGTATATATACATATACATATATGTGTATGTATATATACACAGTGTATATGTATGTATGTATATATACACAGTGAATACATATACATATATATATATATATAAATAAATATATATACGCATATATATACACAATATATGTATGCATGTATATACAAATATATATACACATATATGTAATGTGTGTATATATACATATATAAACACTATGTATATATACACATATGTACATCTATACGTGTGTACATAGATATTGATCTATATATATAATCTGTATGTATATATAAATATATACATATAAACTGTGTATATGTATGTATATATGTGTATATAAATGTATACTGTGTATATATACTGTGTATATGTATATTTATACATCTGTATATACACATATATATGTATATATGTGTGTGTTTGTGTACATATATATATGAAGACATATATGAATATATTTACTATATATATACATATATTCTGTGTATATGTATGTATATGTATATATACTATATATATGTATATATGTGTATATACATATACACATACAAATATATACATATATATACACACACGCCTTTTTCCGCCTGCCTGGAGCCACGTAAGCGCCTTGTCAACAACGCTAAAAAATAAAAACAGTTATCGGTATGAGAAGCTCAGCATCTGCACGAGCAACACCTGAGAAAGAACATATTGCGAAACTAAAATAAAGAAATTCATAAAAAAAAGAAACACCCGACCAGCTACATAGAACGACCGGAAGAACGAGAAACAAACGAGCAGTTACATACATACGAGCAAGACAATTTTCGTCACCTACAGAAAATAGAAAATAAAAATGACAGATAAACGTCATGCAAGGAAACCATTGCAAAAAACGACTCCAGGTGCTTTGATTAACAAGTTGTCATCCTGAAACAAAAGACAACACTAAATACTTTATAATTATCATTATTATTGTTTTTAATATGTCAAGTGTAATGACATTTAAAGCAAGAACGATACGTAAGGATTATTCTAGTTACACAGAAACAGTACGGGTCGAAAAAATCCGGAATTATTCACAAACTCTGACCTTTTTTCCTCACGCAATATAAAGGTATTCCCAGACAAAGAGTCAGTAGAATATCACTCAATCCAGTCAATGCAGAAAACATCAAAGCACAGTCTCTTCTTGGTCCCTCTGAAGAATTTGAAATGAATACTCTGCCGAGAAATATTGCATCAGTAAAACCTGGCTTCACCAAGGAATGTCTAGTGGTTTCATTAATATTTTTCTTTCATGTCCATAGATGTGATGTAGGGCGAGGTAGAGGATTTGGATATATGTAAGAGATACCTTTAAATCAAAGCATTTCATCACAGCTGTAAAAATAGAGAGATGAAAGTACAGCTGGAGAGGATATCTGCCAAACAGTAATCTTCTTCAATACTCATTCAATCCACAGACTTTTTCGTGCCAAAGCAGTATCATAAGATTTATATATATATATATATATATATATATATAGAGAGAGAGAGAGAGAGAGAGAGAGAGAGAGATAGAGAGAAATGCCAATGAAATGAAGACCTTTTCTTCATTTAGGTAATTTAAATGACACAAAACTAACTTGGATTGTTAAGAAAAAGGGAATTAAATCCTTATAAACAAACCCCTAGTTGTCACAGAAAACACGTTATTAGATACCATAAAATCAAACAGATTCTATATCATTACCAAGCTGATGTTATCCCCTTCCAAGCGGCAGACCATGAACTCTGCCAAAATACTTAACCCCAATCCACTCTGATATTTTATTTTCAAAGCTAACTTTGACACTCGCGTAAATATCTCACCGAGTGTTCCAAAATGAACATAGATGGTACATCTCCCTACAAGATCAGAATTGTTAGAACTCAAAATGAACAGATCTGGCCTGAATATAAACTCGATCATTGCTAACAATTGATGAGAAATACTCAAAAGACACAAAAACAAATAGATATTTTGATAACACAGGCCTCAGTTTAAATCTTCATAATCCAAAATGTGTTTTATAAGCAGCTAAATCCCCTCGAACACAATGGTAGAATTTGAAGGCTGTCAAATAGAAATAAGTGCTGGAGTCAATTTTTAAGAAAATGTGACTACATAAGCAGATATATATGACTTTTCAGACACACGTTAACAACATTTACAGAAGAGTAATGGATACACAAAGATACCTAAATTACATTGAAATAAAAATCTTTACTGAAACAAGAATTCCTGATGCACACAACCCCTTACCCTTATTAATTACAAAATACAAAAAGAAAAAAGGAAAAACAAATTACCACATTTTGCTGCAGGTAATACAAATCAATACAACCACATAACCCCTCTATACAAGCAAACTAAAATGGATAAAATATATGGACAAAAAACGTCAATATGACACGTGTATACCCATTCGCAAATTCACACGTGCTGATTATCCTTCCAATGTTCCCACAGACGACAGTTAACCAAACGCGTGTACAGAGAAAACAGGTCAACTCTCTACACGTCAAAAAATCGTATACGGAAACGATATTAAGACAAAACAAGCTAATCCGTGAACATAAGATGTGGAATCACCTACCTCAAATTATATGAAAACGCCTCCAAATTCACTATTTTCAAAAAGAAATCAAAAGCATGTCTTCTAGTTTGTCAGTGTCATCAGGCATGTAATTATGAATCCAAACAATATACTTCAGTTTGTAATGTGAATATTTTGTCATATAATTCGCTACTTAGGTATAACTCGTATTGTTTCTGCTTATACCTTAATATCACTATACCCCGCAGCCATCTAAAAGCGAAAAGAAACAATAGATATATGATAATTACAGTGATAATAATAAAAACAGTAATAATAACAATACCTGCAGTAACAACAACAACAATAATAATAGCAATAATAATAATGATAATAATAATCATAATAATAATAATAATAATGATAATAATGATAATAATAATTATAATAATAAATATAATTAAAGGAATAAAGGTTGAATTTAAATTTTCTTTCTGTCTATCTATCTGTGATATAGTTATTCATCTATCTGCGCAACTATCTCTTTCTACTGCCTATCTACTGCTTATCTTCCCACCTATCTCACTACTATTTATCTACCTCCTTTGCATTCATCCAATATATATATATATATTATTTATCTATCTATTGTCTATCTACTATCTATTAATCAATTATCTGTCTGTCTGGATATCTATTTATACATATATACATATTCCATATATATACTGTCTATCTATCTGTCTATCTCTCCATCTATCTACTAACCATTTACTATCTATCTACTTTCTATCGATCAGTCTACGATCCTTCTACACTGCGTTTTTATACTGCTTATCTATGTAATATCTATATATCTCATATACTTTTATAGTTAGTATCCACCGCATGTCTATTGTCTATTCATCTATATTTATAGTTAGGTATCTATTTCAATCTGTCTATATGTCTACCTATACATATGTATAAATACATGTTTGTGTGTGTGTGTGTGTGTGTGTGTGTGTGTGTGTGTGTGTGTGTGTGTGTGTGTGTGTGTGTGTGTGTGTGTGTGTATAGTGTATATAGGTACTTTGAAATTAATTGTTATATATTTGTATATACAAAACTACA
>NC_061841.1:2830066-2832566 GCF_019202785.1 Penaeus chinensis
TAACCCCGGACAATTATTTCACAGTGAGTTGGTAGCCCATGATACTCTCCGAAGGGACATTTCTACTGAGTTGAGGATTTTTCCTCATCTCAGTTGAAAGGGGACCAGGAACCCTGAGTAATAAGTATTAGCTTTCTTCTTACTCTCCCTTCCTCCCGTTGTATACCCTGTTTGCTTATGGGTGATTACGTAAGAGCATTATTTTATATTTACCATATACCCTTATCTTCCCTATTTCCCTTTATCGGTCGGTAGGGGGGGGGGGGGGGGCAACCGAGATGGAGGGTACTATGAGGTATAGAGGACTCCTGACGTCAGAAAAACGCGTTTAGAAGTGCGTGGACGGGATATTACAACGTTATTTTATGGTTACGTGGACCGCATAGTTACGGCGCAGGATGACTTCAGTGTTATATTATATTGTATTTTGTGATGCTGTGCAATAACTATTGATCCGATCTGAATGAAATAAAGAACAAGAGATAGAGCAATGCTTGGGCTTTCTCTTATGTAAAAAGTAGCCAGTAAGCAAGCAAAAAAAAAAAAAAAAAAAGGAAAATTTAAAGAAAATTATCAAAAAAGTTTGAAGGTCGATTACTCGTAAAGTTTTTTTTTTTTTTTTTTTTCTTCATATTTCTGACTTCTCACGGCTTACAGTTTTTGTCCAATCTCAAAATGCTTTTTCCCCTAATCAGAATGTCAGTATGCGCATCGAACTACGTATCGTTTTTTTCTATTAATTCAAAATATTTTTCTTTAACGAATTATTAACCTTTTTTTGCAGTTATGTAACATGTGATAATTTTGTAACGAATTAATGAATTTCCAAATTGGAATACGTAGTTTTGTTTATATGACAGAGGTTTTCTCATTAAAAGTAATACAGAAAATTAAGTGATAACCTAACTTAAAGAAATTTTTCGTTGTGCCTACAATTCCTTTTGGTCAAATTAAATAAAATTCAGTATAAAGATGCGTAATAAAGTACTCTTTCATCCTACCAAATTTCATTAAAATATTCTATTTTTCAACAAAAAAGTGAAAATGGGCATTTTCCCAGGGACGGTCCCCTTACTAGACAGTACGTGGTACGTGGAACAAGCAGCACGTATGTCGGTAATTAACAAAATAATCACGTGTGGACAGAGATGAAATATTTAAAATATTTAATATTTAAAAATTTCTCGCCTGGGTATTTGTAATAGAAAATTTGATTGATTCCATCTCCCGCTTTTTTCCCCGTCTCCCTCCCTCTCTCCTTCCCTCCCTCATTCCTATTTTCCATCTCTCCCTCCCTCCCTCCCTCTCCCCCTACCTCCCCCTCCCCCTCTCCCTCCCTCTCCCCCTCTCCCTCCCTCTCTCTCCCTCTCTCCCTCTCCCTCCCTCTCTCTCTCTCTCTCTCCCTCTCTCCCCCTCTCCCTCTTTCTCCCTCTCACTCTCTCTCTCTCCCTCCCTCTCCCTCTTCCTCTCTCTCTCTCTCGCCCTTGCTCTCCCCTCCTCTCTCTCCCCCCCTCCCCTCCCCCCCCCCCCTCCCCCTCCCCCCTCTCTTCCTCCCTCCTTCCCTCCTTCCCTCCGTCCCTCTCTCCCTGCCTCCCGCCCTCTCTCCCCCTCTCCCTCATTCTCGATAATTCGCAAATCCTTTGCTGTGGATGCCCAAGTGTTGAGGGGGGTGGGGGGGTAAGAGACGGGGTCAAGGTGAGTGAGTGTGAGGGACAGTGAGGGCTGACCTGCTTAGCTTTTCTTAAACGTTTGTATTGTTGCAATGTTGTTGTTTTTTATCTTATTTTTTATGATGTGTTATTGATGTTTTTACTGTTGGAACGATTGTTATTGATATTGTTGATGTTACTTTTGTTTTTGATATATTATTGTTATTAAGACTATTTGAGTTACTGGTAGAAATATTATTATTATGTTATTTTTTATGTTATTGTTGTTGGAACTATTTTTTTTTTATATATAAGTGATGTTGTTGCTGTTGGCACTATTGTTACTAACATCATTATTGTTATTGTTATCACCAGCACTTGTATTATGATTATTACTACTAATTACAACAAATATTGCCAATATAATTGTAACTTATTTTTATCATTATCATGAACTTGAATTCCAAAACACATTTTCCACTAGCAGGCTGCATTTTTCCACAAGTAAGAGGAACACAACAATTGAACAGTTCGTTATTCAAGTCACTTCTTGAATAACAACAACGGCAAAATAGGGTTCTTAAGCGATCAAGTCGTTTCAATAAAAAAAAAAACAGAAAAACAAAAAACAAAAGAAGGTTCTAAGCCGATGGTGTCTTGGCGGGACTTGTGGTTTCAAATCCCTTTTTTTCGGAAGAAAATCATGATGGGTTGAGGCGCGAGAGAAGAGGGAAGGGGGTGTGATAAGAAGAGGAAAATGAAGTAGGAGAGGTGGATGGATGATATGCTAGAGAGAGAGAGAGAGAGAGAGAGAGAGAGAGAGAGAGAGAGAGAGAGAGAGAGAGAGAGAG